>NC_038255.2:38844513-39133559 GCF_000004515.6 Glycine max
CTTGCAACACTCCCTTCATGGCAATGATGGTAGTGGTTCTGCGTGGTCGCCTTCTCCTGCTCCTCTGCCACATCCTCCACACCATCACCACCATCATCAACAACATCATCATCATCATCACCATCACCATGATGTCCATCGTACTCCTGCAACTTCTCCTGTACCCATGTCTATACATGTACCAGTACCTGTCCCAACTCCTACACCCTCACCCACACATGCACCTACACCTACACCTACACCTACACCTACACCCAGGAAGGGTGTGACTCCACCCAAAGTTGGTTCTCCTGCTGCCTCAAAAAGTGCACCTGCACCAGGAAAAAGTTCTCAATCTGAGCCTCCTAATTGTCATTTTAGAAAAAGGTCTACACATAATTCTGGGAAGCATGCTCATCCTCCAATGCCTGCAGTTGCCCCTATTATCAATCCACATCATCCCGTTCCTGTTGCATCACCAAAACTACAGGTTGAACCCCCAACACATGTCTCTCATTCAGTACCTGCTTTGAGTCCTTTACCAAATGTAGCTTTTGCTCATGCTGAGCCCCCTCCTAAGAATGAACCAGCCCCTGAACGTTCTCAAACACATTCTCATGGGCCACCACTGTCTTCATGTAAGTATGCTTAATAACATGGCAATAGTTATATAGTTTAAAGTTTATATTAGTTTTCTAATTTGTTCCCATGTTTGAGCACATCTTTCTTAGTTGGGTCATACATATGTGCAACTCTTCTTTAAACATTTCTCTTATCCAATTTCTACAAGGTTTTGCATGTAGGTTAACCAGCAAGCAGGATAATTGTTTAGTTCTTAGTGCTGCTGGTAACTCATCTTACATGACTTTTATGAAACATTGTTTCTTGTATGCTGATATCCCCCTTTTGCAGCTTCTGCAGGTTGTCTTAGAACTGTTAAATGGGCATCTTTAATGCTTATAGTACTCGTGTTACATGTATAACATAGTACTGGAATTGTATCACTCGGCCAAGACAAAACTAGAGTTCCACTACAAATGTGAGCTACGCAAAAGGCAAGCTGCACATTCATCTGAGTGGATATAAGCTGTGTCATCATGTGTGTAAATAGTTGATTAAAAAGATCCAGACGGTGTATGTATGTGTTTTCAGGTCAAATTCCCCAAGTGGCAGGCCTTGATCACACACATTGCCGCTGTTTGTGATGTAAGATGAAAAAAGAAAATGAAAGAAAGAAAAACAGAAGAAAGTAACAATTTCCTTTTTTGTTTCTCACCATCCCTTGCAATAAAATCATTATGTATGCTTCTCTAAGCCAGCTAAAGGTTATGTTGGCCGAGTTTGAGCAATGTAACACGGTTTTGTTGTTAAGATTCACCCTTCCCATCTCACTCTCTCATTGCACGAGCTAAATTGCTAACTATGACAAAAAAAGCATGTTGTTCCTTCTACAAGGCGGTGGAGATTCACTAGTATTAAATGTAGAAAACAAAAATTGGAATGCATGTGTTTTTTTAGTTAAGGGATGTGGTTGGTTTGTTACTTGTTTTGGGGGGAAGGGGTGCAATTGTTTTAGAAGCTTATGAACATTTTATTGCATCGGTGGCTACTATTTTGTATATGATGATGCCTTTTATAAGTTGCACATGATTCTTGTTCATGAAGAAAAAAAGAAGGCATACAATATTTCTTTATGCTTACGGTTGCAAAGATAAGACACCAAGGCAAAAGATCTTGTCACGTGAATTGCCTTTGACTTTTTGGGACATATGAATGAAGTCGACTTTTCAAAACATCACGGGGCTGATCTCAAAGGGTGTTGTGTACCCCATTCTTATTTGTCTAGATATTACAAATTTCTAAATCCATTCTTATTTGTCTAGAGATTACAAATTTCTAAATATTAGTTAGTGTCTGATAAGAAACTGCGTAGAATATTGAGCGTCCAAAATTTATCATCCCAAACGTTTTTGATTTGTATATTCATAAGTCAAAACCTTATGAATTTTCGGAAAGAAGAATTTGGCATGCAAGTTGTACAAATTTTAACTAGTGATTTCTCACTCATTGACTATTACTTTATACTCTACTCACTGAAATACACGATATACTTTTGAAACAAAGCATTCCAAGTTATTAGAATTGTGTATATATTTTTGGTCGAATGTTTTCTTCTACAATCACATTTTTTTTTTGGTCGGCAAAGTTTGAATTTGAGATTTTATTTAAGAAATTCAACTTAGTTTTATTTGAATCAACTTAATGTTGGTGTTCAATCTTTTATTCTGCTTTTATTTTTTTATAACTAAATTTGTTAAAAACTCTTATCAGATAGAATTTCATTGACTTGTTAATGTTGAAGAGTGGAGTCGAGGTTTAACTAGTATTGAATATCAAGGTATTCTTTAGAGAAGAGATGCTTACCAAATATCATTTTGGATGTTTTCAAGGAGAATCAAATTCACATTCACGGAGAAAGTGAGAAATTTCCTGTAAATCCTAAACTATAAATGCTAATTAACGTTGAAAAAAATACTACTATAAAAGTTTTAAAATTGTTTTTTTGTTAAATAACACCTTTTTATTTTTAAAACAGGCTTGAAAACTTCCATATATTAATATCTATGCCACACTCAAACTTTATTTTTCTTATGATGAATGAATTATAATGATCAAACCCAATAGGAATTGCCTAATGGTGGAATGTTGGAGTAGATGCATACGGATTAAGGTTTAATTCTCATTTTTACCATTGTATAAAAAAAGAAAACTATATTGATCTATTATTTGTGCGAAATTGACAAAAATGCCTTTATTAATTGCATATTTTGACTCGTTACATAAAACTCTATTTATATACCTCTGTACAAAATAAAACTGTACCCAAAACTCTATTTTTATACCTTAGTCTTAGACAAACTCCTCATATTTTACAAATGCATCGCCATTAAGTTCTCTCTATTATAGTAAAAAAATAAAATAATTAAATTACAAAAACTTTACAAAAAATAAGGTGACATAAAAGAATAAATAATAAAATTTATTAAATTTAGATATTTATTCCCAACAAACTTCGTACTTTCACAATAATTTTTTTTTTGGTGAATACTTTCACAACAATTTTAATAACAAAAAAATTAGCTTAGAAATTTATATTTTATACTTTCTCAACAGACTTTATACATTTTTTATCATTTAATTCTTAGAAAATTAATCTTGTTATATTAGTTTCTATTTGTATTATTAGTATGTCATAAAAATTTATGATATAAAGTTTTATTTTATTTTATTTTAGTACAACAATTTTAAAATACTTAAATGAATCTACTTCAAAATAGTTTCACATTGTTTAAGAATCTACAAAAAAAAGTTTATAATCACCTCCTCTCCTAACCTATTTAAGTGTCTTTTAAGGATAAAATTGTGAGACTCATGTCAACACCAAAACGGACAATATCTCGAATGTAATGACCCTAACAACCTAACAAACTTTAGGTCAAAACATTGGTCATATAAGGATGGCCTAAGCTACAAACTTGTATAAACCTTTTCAAGTATTGAAGGTGTGTTGGAGATCTCACATCGGCTATAGATAAGGCAAAAATATCATATATAAGTGTCGTGAAAATCTTACCTTACAAAATGATTTTGTAGGGTTGAATTAAATCCCAACTCACATTTTGAGATGTTCTTAAAGCCTATCCTAGCGATCATTGTTAGGCCTATTGTGCCACTATCATATCACCCTAGATGTCCAGTCATGTCAACTTATGCTTGAGATGTTTAGTTCTCGACATGAGAGGTGTGTGTTGGATATCTCACATCGGACTAGTGATAAAGCCAAAATAATATACATACATGATGTACAAACCTCATTTTATAAGATCGAGTTAGACGCAAACCATATTGACCCTATAAGGAGGGTCTGAACCACAAACTTTTATATACCTTTTTCAAGTATTAAATGCATATAATTTTCTACACAATTCTTCGATCCATCAAAGTTTAATATCTTATTATAATTAAAATTATGAGATTTTTGAGAAGTTAAACATTTTCCATGTTTTTAGTTTCAACATTTATTTGAGATAAAATTAAACACATTTGTAAAGTATCACTTACGACATCAAAATTTAAAACTAATAAATACAAATAAATATATATTAAAACAAACAAATATTTATTTTTATATAATGTGCAATGTGTTAAATTGTCATACAAAGATAACATGATGCATATTTTGATGCATTTAGTAATCAAATGAGCAAATGATCAATTTGATTTCTGAATTATTATTTAAGTGTCATTTTAGTCCACCAAATTAAGTAAAACACAAATAAGTTTCCAATGTTTTTTTAGAATTTTATTTAAGTCTCTAAAATTAATCTCTTTTTTTTTTTTCATTTTGATTCCTAAATTTAAGTTAATATTATCACTAAAGTCCCTAGACTAGGGATCAAAATGAGAAAAAATGATTAATATTAGAAGTTTAAATGAAACTCTAAAAAATTTTAAGAATTTATTTTAATTTTTCTTAATTTTAGAGACTAAAAATAACAGTAAAATACATATCCATGGATTAAATGGACTATTTACTCTAATACATCAAATCAGTAAAAATGATTTTAGAATAAATAATATTAAAGTTCTCGTTATATATATGTGTAAAAATTGAACTTATCCTTAGTGTCATACTTTCCTATAACAAAAATATTAGCCATTAGGTTTATATTGTTAAAAGGTTCCAAACACCTAAATGTTTTTATATCGTTAACATTTTAAAAGTAATTATTATTAAAGTTAATATAAATTATATATGATAATTTATGATTGTGATGTACTCAAAAGAAGAGAGTATAAGAAAACAATTCTGTGTAAAATAAGTAAATAACACATACATAATTTATCTGTTTTTGAGAAAAAAAAGTTTTCATTTTGCACCGTTAATTCCTGAAGTCAATTACACCACGAGAATTGAGGAGCTTCCAGCTACTGAAACTGTGATAGCAACAACGTCATTGCCCCGCACTCATCAGGAAAAAAAAATATCACATTATTATCTCTCTCTCACACACATAAAAACAAACACTACGTATCAAATCCCCGTAGCCAGAAACGTCTCTCTTCTTCTCTTTGTTTTCCCTCTCAAATTGCAGTCTATACTTTTCCATCAAAATATCTGCTTTCGAACCAGACAAACGCCACCCTTACACTCTCCAATACTCTCACATTTTAATTATTTATATATTATATTTTATTCCCTTTTGAAGACTCGCAAGATCATATCTTCTGCTTGAAGCAAAGGTGAGTTGAATTACGCTCTCATTCTCTCTACCCATCCTCGTTTTCACACAAAAGATTTGATTTTTGTTCATCTCATTTCATGTTCTCGAGACTTTCTCTGTGTGGAATTCAGTTAACTTGAATTATGTTCAATGGGAATGCTGTGTTCGATTTGAAATCCAAGACATTAACGTTTTATGAACGAATTGTCAGAAATTGAAGCATTTCATAAGAAATGATTTTATTTTTTATTTTTTATATGCATAAGAAAAGGAATTGTTACTTGTGTTTTCCTCAATCATTTCCTTTTCTTGCTGGTGTGAGTTCCAGAGAATGTGAGCTTAGTGCCTAGAGTTTTGTAACTTTGATGCTGTCTATATATTGTGGATTGGTCTGATCTTTCATCAGCACTGATATTTGCACTTTTTTTGTTATCAATTTTCAGTTTTTGGCTAGAAATTTAGTGTTTTTGCTCTGTCACTATCCTTCTTGGAAGACATGGTGAATCCGGGATTGTTTTCTGCGAATAAGTCTACGAATTCGGTGAAAGTAAGCTTTCGGATACCGTATTTCACCCAATGGGGTCAGAGCTTGCTGGTGTGTGGCTCTGTACCAGTTCTTGGTTCCTGGAATGTGAAGAAGGGTGTGTTGCTCAGCCCCGTTCATCAAGGGGCTGAGCTCATATGGGGTGGAAGTATCACTGTGCCAAAAGGGTTCCAATGCCAGTACAGCTATTATGTTGTAGATGATAACAAAAATGTACTGAGATGGGAGATGGGGAAGAAGCGTGAACTGGTACTCCGTGAAGGGATTCAGAGTGGCCAGGAGATTGAGTTCCGTGATCTTTGGCAGGTGCTGCCTTTCTCTCATTCCACTTTCTTGTGTCTCTCTTTTGAGTAATTCTTTCTACTATTGCTTTTTGTATATTCTCTGAAGATATGGCCTAGTTTTAGTGCCATTCCTGATAAATTTAGATTCATTTTGTTAAATGATGTTACACTGTATAGTAGACCTTTTCAGTGAGTTCTTTACTTGGCAGCTGTAAGAATGAAAGTTATATTCTTAACAAAAATTATTTTTGAGCTCATGAAGATGCTTTTCTTGTTTTCCACTTGGGTTCAGTAGTCTGATATTTCCCAGTTGCCAATATCATAAAATAATTCATAGATCAGCTCTTGTTCCTGATCATTTTGCTCAGAGTCTTGCTAAAATATTTCACTTGGGGAAGTCTCTCAAAGTTGCCTGTGAGGAAATTACTTCTAGAAGTTGAATATAATTCTCATTCATAATATAATTCAATAAAGTTAGAATGAAAGTATTAGTTTTCAAAACTATATTCTGAAGATATTTCCTTATTTTATTGTCAAGTCCAGACTGGCTCAGATGCACTTCCTTTCAGAAGTGCTTTCAAAGATGTCATTTTTCGGCAAAGCTGGGACTTGAGCGATGCAACCGTAGGAGTAAACCACATTAATGTTGAACCGGAAGGTATATTTTTCAAATTAAAATTTTAATCTCTTATTGGGACTTATGGTTTCTGTATGTGTGTAGAGTGTTGGTTTATTATTTTGCTGAAAACTCCATTTTGATTTCTGATGACTAGGAGAAGCTATCTTGGTCCAATTCAAAATTTCCTGCCCAAATATTGAGAAAGACACATCAGTAAGACCTTTTTATCCCAAATGATTAATGTTGTTTATCTGCATGTGCTGTGAATTCATTAAAAGCATGTATATGTGTAGAACGATACATGCATCTATGATTTGTGATTAAAAGGTTTCTGCTTATCTTGAATTAGTGTTATTTCTTGAACTTTTGCAGATATATGTCATTGGCAGCAATACAAAGTTGGGGCAGTGGAAAGTTGAAAATGGACTAAAACTCAGCTATTTTGGTGAATCTGTCTGGAAAGCTGAATGTGTGATGCAAAGGAGTGATTTTCCAATCAAATATCCATTTTGGACTTTTCATCATTAACTATATAATGAAATTATGCTGTTATTAGTTTCATATGTTACTACCAGTACTCTTATCAAGCTTTATATTCGTCCTTAACAGCAATTCCACATATAGATATGGAAAATATGACAGGAGTGGGAACTTTTCTATAGAGAGTGGTCCAAATCGAGAAGTCTATGCTAACTCCCCAAGGAATGAGGCGAAATATATTTTTCTTTCAGATGGCATGATGCGGGTAAGTTGCTGAAATTACATTATCAGTGTATTGTGTTTCTTCTCTTTTTTTGAGTATTACAGTTCTAAGTTGTTGTTGGTTTTCTTTGCTAGGAAATACCTTGGCGTGGTGCTGGTGTAGCAGTCCCCATGTTTTCTGTTAGGTCAGAATCTGATCTGGGTGTTGGGGAGTTTCTTGACCTTAAGTTGCTAGTTGACTGGGCTGTAGCATCTGGTTTCCATTTAGTTCAACTTTTACCAATCAATGATACATCTGTGCATGGGATGTGGTGGGATTCTTATCCATACAGGTATGGCAGCTTCAAAATCATTGTAGACATCAGATAAATATGTAGTAAATCTCTTATTACTTGGCACTATGCAAACATGGTTTTTACTATAAATTAAATAAATTGAAGATATTAGAAACTGATAAAACTTGGTCTTCCAGAAAAGAAATAAGACTACTTAATTCAGAGTTAGCCCAATTTAATACAGTGAAATAACAAGAAAACACCAGAAAAAAAAATCCTGCTCTCAAATGCAAAGTGTACTCCCAAATACTCCTTATTCTCTCAATGACTGCCTTCCCCACTCTTTTTCTCCCTTTTCTATTTATCCCATCTTATGGTAGTAACACTGCATCATTTTCCTCTCCACTCATCACACCTGTTGTCCTCCTCTTGTCTACACTCAGCCCACTCTTCTCTTTCTCCCATTCACCTCAGTTGAGGGCAGCCCATGTTGTTTCTTCCTTCTACAGTTCAACCATAGACTTGGGGTACTAGAACATCAGAAACATAGTGTTATGGATAGCAATCAAGGACTACAGAAAGTAAGGCCCAAAAGGCAAGCCACTATCCCTACTTGAAGGCTACGTGCAGTTGGGTTCCATGCAGCATGCAGATGCAGTCCGTACGTGAAGGAAGCGCACTACTAGGATAGGATCATATCTTCTAGAATAAAGGGATTTTGTTATTAGTGATATTTTTGCTTTTGTGTGCTTTTGCGTAGCACGGTTAGTGGATGTCGGGGTCTTGTCCCATTAGTAGCTATATATATCCGTTGTAAGGGCACTTGCAGGATATGAATGAAATAGCAAAGTTTTCCTTTCTCCCTTTTCCTCGGGAGGCATTGGCACCCTTGAAACCAGCCTATCTTCTCCTTCTTCCTCTTTGTTTCTGGAGGTGCTGACCCTCGAAGTTCAGCAACAAGCCGCTGCACGTAACATTTGGTGCTTTCATTGACCTCCCGTGGCCGCCTTCCATGGCTACCACTCACCATATGAAGCTTCCATGGCTGCCTACCACCACCCACACTACTCGTCGTACGGAGCTTCCATGGCTGCCCTCCACAACTGCAAGACCACCCTCCACTACCCCCCACAACAACCACCACACCACCTTGAGTTTTCGTCTGCCACCGAGGACCGCCTTGGCCAAACTTGATGCTGCTACACGCCGTCTCGACTCCCAACTAGACGCCCTTCTCCTACGACTGCCTCGGAGACCCGGCCACCACTACCCTCCTCAGTTTCCATGCTCTGCACCCATACAACCAAGTCCCGCACCATTACCGCCTCCGCCATTGCCTCTGTCGTTGCCTCCGTCACTCGAGTCAACTCCATCACCCATGCTTACCTCATCCACGACCATGCCACCTCTGCTAGCCTGGCCGCCTCCGCCACCTCCGCCGTTCGCACCCATACAGCCGCAGTCCACAACCTTGCCGCGGCCCACAACCTTGATGGGTCTAGTTTCCATTGTGGTTGTTTCCCTCCTTGCAATCAGCAACCTCCACGTGTCCTCCGACCGCCGCGGGATCACCATTCCTCGAGTCCGCAAGGAGCACTTCAGCCGCTGCGAGGAGCTCGACCACTCCTTCTTCCTCAACTTTTACGCCGCAAAATGGCTCTACTTCCGCAACACCAACCTCCATTCACTCATTCCTTCATCCATTTTAATTTGGGATCCCGGTTCGCATTTTTAAGCCATGGTTTGAAGCCCCAACACCTTGAGGACAAGGTGTTTCTGATGAGGGCGGGAATGTTACAGATAGCAATCAAGGGCTACAGAAAGTAAGGCCCAAAAGGCAAGCCACTATCCCTACTTGAAGGCTATGTGCAGTTGGGTTCCATGCAGCATGCAGATGCAGTCCGTACGTGAAGAAAGCGCACTACTAGGATAGGATCGTATCTTCTAGAATAAAGGGATTTTGCTGTTAGTGATATTTCTGCTTTTGTGTGCTTTTGCGTAGCTCGGTTAGTGGATGTCAGGGCCTTGTCCCCTTAGTAGCTATATAGATCCGTTGTAGGGGCACTTGCAGCATATGAATGAAATAGCAAAGTTTTCCTTTCTCCCTTTTCCTCTGGAGGCACTGGCACCCTCGAAACCAGCCTATCTTCTCCTTCTTCCTCTTTGTTTCTGGAGGTGCTGACCCTCAAAGTTCAGCAACAAGCCGCTGCACGTAACACAGGCAAAAAGGCAAAAAGGAAAAATGAAAAACTTAAGATGTAGGAAATTGAATTTTACAAGATTTGTTTGAAGTTGCTAAAACTCTCATCTTTGATCTCCTTACAACTTTGGGGTGGCATATATTTGATTTCCCAAGTTTGTAATTTCCATTTTGACTTAAAACTATCTCAAACTTTTATTTAGATAAGATACAAACTGCATGCAGCAAATCGAACCAAGTCTCTGACATTAATTTTTTCACACATGATGAAAATAAAATATTTCTTGTGACTAATTATTGTTTCACAACAATTCATAGACTCTGTACCAAAAAAATAAATAAATTCATATACTAATTGTTGAGACTTGAAGTTGTGATCTTGTGTATGCTTGGTTTTCAGTTCACTCTCAGTCTTTGCATTGCATCCATTGTACCTGAGAGTACAGGCACTTTCTAAGAACATACCCGAGGAGATCAAGGTTATGTTTAGAAATTTTATTTTCTTTTGAATAGCATTGGTAGCAGATTCAAAATCCTGATATTTGAAATGCTCTGCTTCTCCTTTAAACAGAAAGAGATTGAAAAGGCAAAACAGCAATTGGATGGGAAGGTAATGCTACCTAATCTTTGTATATATCTTGATACCATAAAAAAAAGGTTCTCTAATTTATAATATGCATGGTTGAAAGGACGTTACGAAGTCTAAATAATTTGCCTTTTAGTCACTCCTAATATTCATGTTGTTCTAAATAAATATCAGTTCTAAGCAAACACCATTATAACCTAATTATGTTTTTATAATAGAAAAGAGGTGTGTTGCTATGGTTGTAAGATTGGTGGTAAATTAATTTCAGTCTTCAATGTAGCACTCCACGCACTTTTCATTTTTTTTTAAGTGACATAGCAGTATAGCACCTTTAGATGGAACCAAGATTGCATATATTTTGGTGTAGCAAAACCAATTTTTTTTTTTAAAATCCAATTGCTGCAATTAGTTGAATAGAATACTGTTTAGATTCGATTCCAGGGTTCAAATAAGAAAAACCAAAAGAACACCCTTTCAACGTGCAAAAAATTATGAGATGTTGCAGCCTTTGTTTTTAACTGTATAAATTTAGTACTTTGGAAACTGAGATACCTGTATTCTTAGTAAACCTCCATTCTAGTCCTTGATATTGTAAGGTTAGTCACTGTAGTTCCTAACTTTACTAAATCCTCACTTTAGTCAGTGACTTTACAAAAGGTCATTCATTGTAGTCCTTTCAACCTTATTTTTCACTGTTGTTTTGCCCCAAATTGGACTAAAGTCAATAACACTTTGTTAAGTAAAGGATTAAAGTGAGAATTTTTTAAAGTCAAGGACTAAAGTGACCGATGCTAATATTTAGGGATTAAAATGAGGGTTACTCATGTTTTATTTTGGTTGTATTTTATACAAATATGTTGTTACTGTCATCATGATTTTTATACACAAACATACTGGTAAATGACAACTTCCTTATGGTTAATTTTATTTGTGTTCCTACAGGATGTTGATTATGAGGCTACAATGGCTACTAAACTCTCAATTGCTAAGAAAGTTTTCGCTCAAGAGAAAGATTTGATACTTAATTCAAGTTCCTTTAAGGAGTTCTTTTCTGAGAATGAGGTCTTACTACTGCAGAGTGTTGCTGTTTAATATGCCGTCAAAAGATATTTTATCTGTCTTATCTTTGTTTCTTGTACATTTTTCCTTTCCTTTATAATAAACTTGCCATGATCAATTATTTCTTACAAAAACAACAAAAAACCAGCCCTTTTTCCTTTTTCTCACTAGGTGGGGTTGGCTACATGGATCAAATAACATCATGATATTATGAATCATATCTATAGAAAAACCATTAATCTCTAAATCTTTTTAATGGGTAGTTTTTTTGGTCTCCCTCTACTTCTAGTGATAGGGCAACCCTGCATCTGACTTGGCTTTATTTTTGATGGTAATAGGGTTGGTTGAAACCTTATGCTGCTTTCTGTTTCCTGCGGGACTTCTTTGAAACATCAGATCGCACTCAATGGGGTTGTTTTGCTCATTACTCAGAGGATAAGGTATATACCTTAGGTTATTTTTATTTATTTTTAAAATAAATGTGGTTAAGTTGAGGTTTTCTATTTCCTATTGTTTACAGCTAGAGAAACTTGTATCCAAGGACAGCCTGCATTATGAGATAATTTGCTTCCACTACTATGTTCAATACCATTTACATTTACAAGTATGTTAAATTGAACACTACTCTCTGTAAGTTCTTCATGGCAGTCAAATCACTAAAACAAATGAATCTTATCGTTTGCTATCTTCTTGTTCTGACAGTTATCAGAAGCTGCAGAATATGCAAGAAAGAAGGGAGTGATACTAAAGGGAGATCTTCCTATTGGAGTTGACAGAAACAGTGTGGATACCTGGGTTTATCCAAATTTGTTTCGAATGAACACTTCTACTGGGGCACCTCCAGATTATTTTGATAAAAATGGCCAGAATTGGGGTTTCCCTACTTATAATTGGGAAGAAATGTCAAAGGACAACTATGGTTGGTGGAGAGCTCGATTGACACAGGTTTTGGTTTTGAATTCTTGATCTTGTCCTTATATGGACAATAGTCCATCCAAAGTTAAATATAGAGGCTGAATCTTTTTTATTTATTTTGTATTTTTTTTTTAAATCCACAACAGATGGCAAAATATTTTACAGCTTACAGGATTGATCACATTTTGGGATTCTTCCGAATTTGGGAACTTCCGGATCATGCTGCGACAGGTCTTGTTGGAAAATTCCGACCATCTATTCCTCTTAGTCAGGTATACTCTTGTTCTTTTAAATTTAAAGGGCACTTGATGCAGTGAAATGCGTCCTGAAATGCTCTAACTAGCAAAATATATTTTTTTTGTACTTTTAGTCAATTTATATTTCATGTCTTATCTGTTGTAGGAAGAACTTGAACGAGAAGGAATATGGGACTTTAATCGCCTAAGTTACCCATATATTAAGCGGGAACTATTACAGGTTAGTAGTCTACCTTTTTAGCTACTACAACTGAATTTTTGCAGTATGTGAAAAAATTAACTCCAGGTTGCTGTCTGGATTTCTATAATATGTGTTGTAGTCTTGTACATGTGTTTGCCAAGGTAAGTTGCAATATATCATGTTCATTCTTGTTACAGGAAAAATTTGGTGATGCTTGGACTTTTGTTGCAACAACTTTTCTAAAGGAAATTGACAAGAACTTCTATGAGGTGATTATCCTTTTCTGTCTAATATTTATTGATTTGTATGGTTATATACTCATATAGCATACATTTAGTTTTAGTCATAAGGGAAGTAGGGAGCAACTTTTCTGAATATAATTAGAAGCACTGTTTTTAGTTGACTATTATCTTAATTTAATTAATAAATATTTGATAACCAACTCCTGTAGGTTTATATAACACACCTTTAGATTTGATCATCATGAATTTATATTAGAACAGAGAAAGAAATAATTTTATTTCTCTTATCCAGTTTGAATAATACATCTACTGATTTATAAACAGAATTAGTCCCAAAGAGGAAACCAAATCTGCTATAATCAAGAAATAAAAGAAAGAAATCAGGAAGCAATAAATAACCTATCATCTATGATCTGATCAAAATTCAGATTTTATTCAAATCTGATTCTGAACAGATTTATTACAAATTAAATCAAGGCATAAGTTAGGAAATAATGGATACAAAATGAAGGACAAACTTCAACAATTTTCGTGAATGAACTCTGCTTGGTTAAGTCTTCATTAAGACGGATGGTTTTATTGAGATGGAACCTAATTCCAAACTAAAACCATGAAGAGAAATGTTAGGAACACACTTTTTGTTACATTGTTTTGAACACACTCTCTTTTATTAGTTGAATTACTTATTTGGTTCCTATATCTGAATCAACTTTTTGTTTTAGTCCCTATATTTAAAAACTCAATGTTTAGTCCCTAGAGCATTTTTTTTAGTGTTTAAGTACTTATGTCTCCTTTTGTGGCAGTTTTACACCATCAAAAAACTAACAACAAGAATTAAAATATAAAAATTACTCGTATAGGGACTAAAATGTAGAGTTTTTTTAGGTACAGGGACTAAAACAAAAAGTTGATGTAGGTATAAGGACCAAATGATTAATTAAACCCATTTAATATTGTTAGGAAAAGGACAAGGATCCTATCAAGTGGGGTTTGGGAATGGTAGATGTATGAAACCATAGCCTTACAAGCAGAGTGGTTGTTTCCAGGATTTGAACCTGTGACTTCTAGGCCACAAGACAGCATTCAATTATTTTCAGAAAAAATTTCAAAATTTTAGTTGAAAAGAAAAGAATAATAAGATGGGAGGAAAAAAAAGAGGTAGAAGGAGGTGAGGGTGGAAGTTAATGGTTGGGTGAATTTCAAAATAACTTCCATTGTTATGGAAAAGTACGATATCCATCCGCATCATGGGATTAAAATGTAAGCAAAACATTTTCTTGGGATTAAAAAATGTCCATTTTTTTCATAGCATGTATGAAGCATATATTCCCATGTTCACTTTCCTTGGAAGAAACACGACAAACCTAGAAACAAATACACCCTAAGTGGATAAAACCAGAAATTAGGCATTTTTTAGTTAATTGTATGTCTGAGTGTTGACGTGTTAAATTTCTGTTAACTCTGTTGTAATCATTATATATATTCAGTCTGTGTGTTGAAGTGTCTTGCTCAATAATATATTTATTTTCAATAAATGGTTTTAGTTCAAGGAGGATTGCAACACAGAGAAAAAAATTGCTTCCAAACTGAAAACTTGTGCAGAAAGTTCTCTCTTGTTGGAGAGTGTAGACAAATTGCAGCGTAATCTCTTTGATCTTTCACAGGTAGCTTTATCGAATTTTCTTCCTTGTTCATATTGCTCTTCTCTCCCCCCCTCTTTTCCTGTGTTGATATTTACTCTGAAAGTTAACACTAATTAATCTTGGATTTAATTTTGATTTACTAACTGAGTTTTACTCTATTAGGTAAACCATATGGTTCCATTTTTGTAAAGATAATATTCCACTGAAAGTGAAAACCTTAGTTACTGCAATGATGTGGCACTTTCTTATTAATTATTGGCATAAAAAGTTTTACAATGATGATGAATTAATTTTACACTCTTCAATCTTAAAATTGGCTTTCCTTTAAATATATTTTGAATCTTTTTGTCTTGTGTTGTGTCCTCTTGGTATTGCAAGTCCGACATTATGTTATATGCTATTATTGGCTTGCAGAATATAGTTCTAATCCGAGATCCAGAGGATCCAAGAAAATTTTATCCTCGTTTCAACCTTGAAGATACCATAAGTTTCCAGGATTTGGATGATCATAGGTACCGTACCTATCTCAGTGTGTGCGTACTGTCCATTGAGGATGGTTCCTGCAATTATACCCACTTTTACACATAATTTTATGCTGAAAACTGTTCTGCATACAGTACAAAAATTCTTTCGACATTCTGAATTTTGACTTCCTTGAGATATGTTCTCATTCTCACTAGTTTTCCATATATAATACAGCAAGAATGTTCTCAAACGATTATACCATGACTACTATTTCTGTCGTCAAGAGAATCTTTGGAGGCAAAATGCATTGAAGACCCTGCCTGTACTTCTAAATTCATCAGACATGCTGGCCTGTGGGGAAGATTTGGGTCTCATTCCATCTTGTGTCCATCCTGTATGCCCATTATGTTTTCCTTAAGCTCTCCTAATCTAGAAAATCTATCTCTATTTCACTTGCAGACACACAAGCACACACACACACACACATACTCACATTCTGACTTATCCTAAAGATATTAAAAGAATTAGATTTTTATTTTTATCTTAATTTGGGTACATTGTTAGGATTTGACTATAAATTTGTTAATGTAGGTTATGCAAGAACTGGGATTAGTTGGGTTGCGCATTCAGCGCATGCCCAATGAACCTGATCTGGAATTTGGTATTCCTTCTAAGTACAGCTACATGACGGTAAGGTTTCTATGTTCTATTGCTTCTCCTCCTTTTCCTTATTTTATTTAGGTGCCGTTGGTTGAACTAATGGAAACATATTGACTTTTTATATTTTTATTGAGGCTTCACGGTTCCATATAGAAAAATAGAAAAAAAAAAAAAAACTTCCATAGGTTGGCAGGATGATGAATCCTCTAAAAAGAAATCTTATTGTCTAAAGTGTTTCGAAACCTATCAGAATATATGAAGAATATCTAATAATATCTAGACTGTATCTTGGAATAATTTAGAATGTTAGATTATCTCTTAGGATTAGTTTCTATAAATAGTTCGAGTGCTTTGTGTTTTGCATCATTTATATCAAATCAATATACATTTCAGAATACTTTCTATTCTATCCTTTTTCCTCTCTCAATAGCTACAACCCGAACTCAAACTTTTATCTGATTGTGTTATATCCTTGCCACATTTAAATGTCTTTTGGTTTTATGACTCAATGAACAAAAAGTTTCTGGTTTTGGTGGTGCCTATAGTTGTGGTTCCGAGGAAATGTAATTAGATTTTTAGGGTTTCCTTGTTATAATATGCTAAATCTGAGTCCATCTTCATTGAGAACTAATGTAAGTTTTTCTATTTGGAGCTCTTTTGTTTGATTGGTTAACTTGAGGCAATGTGCAGGTATGTGCCCCTTCATGTCATGACTGTTCCACCTTGCGTGCTTGGTGGGAAGAAGATGAAGAAAGAAGACTCCGGTTTTTCAAGAATGTGATGGAGTCCGATGGGTTGCCGCCCGATCAATGTGTTCCAGAAGTTGCACATTTTGTTATAAGGCAGCATTTTGAAGCCCCATCAATGTGGGCAATCTTCCCTCTTCAGGTATTCTGACTGACATGTTATTTTAACAGGGTGAAATAAACTTATTGTGGTTTTCCATTTTAATTTCCCAAGACAGCCCTTTCAGCTTGCACTAGTTGGTTTATGGTTGTCGGGGACAACTTCATTTTAGTTATTTCTCTGTACATGGAACTCATGCTCCTAATGTGGCGGACCTCGAATGCAGGACTTGCTAGCATTAAAAGAAGAATATACAACACGCCCTGCAACAGAGGAGACAATCAATGACCCTACGAATCCGAAGCACTATTGGAGATTCCGTGAGTCTTAAGCTTAGTCTCAGTTAACTCCGCTAGATAATCTGTTACTATTGAACCACCTTATGGAAAATTATGATCCAAGTGTGCTTTTGACTGTTGTCAGGTGTGCATGTGACTTTGGAATCATTGATCAAGGATAATGACCTCCAAACCACCATCAAAGATCTCGTCAGTTGGAGTGGAAGATCACTCCCTAAGGAAGACGACTCAGAAATAGAAGCGAGCCCAGTGTCGGTGTTGTCAGCAGCAGAAGCTCTTTCTGAGAAGCAGAAGTTTGCCAGTACCACGGAAAAGCCTGTTCTTGTCAAATAAAAATTGTAGCTGATGTTATTCATGCTAGTCCTTCAAATCATATTATATCCTATAACCTGCTAAGATGAAGATAACAATAAGGATCATCCGTGCTCTGTTCCATCTGTTTGCATTATGTTTCTTAATGAAGTCTACAAATAAATCTTGATGCATGTATTGTTTATGTCCTGCCCATAAGTTGTAGCTTTTATAATAATAGTAATAGTAATTATAAGAGGTACTCCGTACTCATAATGCAAGTGTAAATAAAACAATATTGTGCAACATTTAAGTCAGGCTTTCTGCTTGATACTCACTGGCCTGCTACAAATGTCTTGGAATTGAGAAAAATATTTACTTAGATTAAATTAACAACTGTTAGTTTATCACGCAATGTAAAGATCTATATGATTAATAGATATTTAATTTAATTCAGTATAAAGTGATTATGTAATTGTTGTTGGCTAGTTTAGTGTATCTAACTAGTATAGATGCCCATTCTCTATTGAATGCGATTCTCATGCTCACTACCTAGCCTAGTGCGATCAAACAACTATTGGCGTTGGTTGCGTAAGGATTATATTGGATCATTATTATACGTTGAGTTTAAAAGTTTTTCAATTGACAAAAGATCAGAAATCATAATATCAGTAACAAACTTATTTTATATAATAATTCATGATTGATCGAATAACAATACATATACTATTTTCTCTTGGATCATTGGAACGTGGAAGTTAGCTATCCCCCCCCCCCCCCCCCCCCATTGAGTTTGAATTGAAAAATTGAATCCTAGTTTACTTAAAAAATAACGCTAATCATAAATTTCTTTTACTTAAAATAAAGAAAAGCTTTTGGAAGAACAAATTTGAATATCAATAGGGTCTTGAGAAGTTCTTTTTTTAATTTTGCTTTTCAGAAAAGGTAAGTTTTTCTTTTTTGATAGAATAGGTGGTGAGCTTTTCAGAATAGGTAAGTTATTAAGCCATGTATAGTATAATAGTAATGCTTTTTATGTTTCTCGTATTTCTTTTGTTCGGAATCTATTAATTTGTTACTTCATTAGCAAAAAGAGTCATAATAATAAGTAAATAAAATGAATAGTCACTCCAACATATACATATATTATTTTTTTAGCGGCATTTCTGGTCTATATGGAAATTGTCGTCATAAGGGATTGAGTTTGAATCCTACATTACATAAACAAAATATTATTCTTTTTTTTAAATAACCACATATATTATTCTTATTCTGTTATAATTATAATTTTTCATTCTTTATCTAACTTTTATTTATATAATTTTTACTTGTCTGAAAATTAGACAATTCCAATTTCGCACAAACAAATGTTCATGTTAGTCCTAATATCATTCTGAGGCTGTTTTAGAACAACAAATCGAGCAAAAACTAGGAGAAACAAACCTGCGGTACCGAGCGAGAACCTTCTAACGGCCATAAATAACGGTTACAGTTTTAAGGTTGTTAGTTGTTAGTTATTAGTTAGTTAATACTAAAATAATAACATTAGTATTTGTGTCCGAAAAAGATGCCAAGTGTGGAACCAAAAATAGTAACGTTGGAGAAGGGAAAAAAAGAGAACATTGTTAAAAAGAGGAAAAGGTGGAAAATGGTGAAAGAAGGGGTTTGTGCTTTGAGGCTGGGGATATTAACGTTGGGAGTGGGAGTGGGAGTGGTGTGGAGTTTTATTCCGATATTACTCCGGCGACGGTTTGATTATCTCGCGCGCTCCCGTTGCTTCTCGTTTCCCTGAATACCTTCAGTGTTCAGGGTATATACATAAAGCCTTCTCTTTCTACAATCATTTTAAATTTGCTTAGCATTTGAAATATAAGTCATGTCATTCGATTATTTTCTGTGCGACTGTGTCTCGAACAGAATTGTCTTTGAGAAGTGCAAACTTGTGGAAACCATGAAAAAAAAAATTCATACAATAATTTTCCATATACTTTCTACAACATTGTGTTTTCTTTCTGTCTCTCTTTCAATTATATTCGTTATCTTATCTCACACTTTGTTGTCTTTACATACTAATTATACAAATATGATTTTTGTTTGAAAATCGGTGCATTGCCATGCACGTCATTTGGAAATTATTAAGGGATGCCTTTTAGATCTTGTGATGATTGTTAGATGTGATTGTTGACAGTTTGTGTTTCAAGATTTTGTTTTGTATGCTTAGATATGTGGAGAAAGAAAACCTAATATATACAACATATTGTGAAGTATGGTTTGAAAATTTGTGAACTCATGTGCTTATGAGCGAGGGATGAATTTGGTTTTTCTGTATTTCATTTATATGACATATGAGATATACAGTTGTACATTTTCATTTGAACATTCTTGTTTACATTTTTCTGCTTGGGAAATTTGCAGGTTATTAGGGATTCAAGAAAAAAAAAATGTGCAGAGTTAGCCTGTTTTTCTACTAATTTGGTATCCAGAGTTTAAGCGATGAGTCCCAGCATTTGAAAATATACCCCATTGAAGCCAATACACAGTAAGAAATTTGCCTACATTTTCCCCATTGCTTAATTTAGTTTGTTGTTGATGTTTGTATGATAAAAAGGGACAGATTTTCTAGTATATTTAAAGAATAATGCAATTGTTCGAGCGGGTTGTCATCAATTGAAGCATAGATCGATCATTCTGTGCCGATGCTTTACTATTTTAAAAGCAATGGAAATCGTAGAGACAAGATCATGAGAAAATTTTCATTGTATGGTCATGTTTTCTAGTTCTATCTATCAATGCTCGTCCAAGTTTTTATCTTACTGTAGCCATCTCTAAAATATTGAAAGAATTGTTTGCACTTAATCCGCGGGACAATCATTAGTGAACCAGAATGGTTCATGGACCAAACTTGCATTGCGTGCAAGAATTTTGTTTGCCTTACGCATAAGATTGTTTAGTTTAAGAGTTTACTTTTGATACACATTGTGGGTTAATGTAAAGATTTTTATACAGTTGAACAATTAAAAACCATCTTAAATATGATGTTTAAAGTAACAATTTGTTATCATATATAATAATTGATGATAATATAACAATTTTATACTAAAAGTACATTCAAATTAAACTCCTCGTTTATTATTAAGGTTATTAAGGTATGTATAAAAAAATGTTTTATTCTCTTATACTTTTGTTCAAACTTAATTTTAATCTTTGAAGTTTTAAATCAATTATTTTGGTCTATATACTTTTAAAAGTAGGTGAATTTAATTCTTGTGTACTTCAAGGAATTAAACATGGAATAAATTTGCTTATTTTTTAAAATATAAAGAAATTAATAATTTTAAAACTATAAGGAATAAAATCAAATTTGTTTGAAAGTACATGTAAAAAAATATATTTTTACCATTTAAGATATTACACATGAAAATGAAATTTGAATGTAGTAATACACATGATTGTTGTTTAGAATAATCTTGTTTTGCTTCAATTTCAATTTCAATTTCCTTACCAGGAGGAAATAGGTTTAACTTTCTATACTAAAGTTGTGATGAATTTACCTGCAGAAGCCATCGCCTTGAGAAAACCACTTTGAGGTGATTTGGTGGAATGCGCTGCTGCCATTATCTGAATGAGATTGTTAAAAAATGGTTGTGAGCATTGACCAACATCATGGATTTAAGCCATTTAGCCGAACACAGAGGTGCAAGCTCCAATCCTATGGTCACCTTGATCCTAACATCATTGAACTTAGCCAAACTGGTGGTGCTCTTTCTTCTTCTTCAAACTCCTTTGGATTAGCATTTCAAGCGGAAAACATTCACCGCAGTTTCTCCACTCCATGCCTCCCCCTAACTACAATGCTAGGAGGGGAAGACTTCACGTCTTCTTCTCATCCAAGGGTTGAGATTGTTGGTGGAAGTGAAGCTCCTCCAGTGCATGCTCTAGTTGTTGAGGTTGCCATAGCCATGGCCTCAGGTGTTCATCCTATACCCCTCCCAAGTGGCCTAGGTGGTGCCTATGTTTTCCCCAACCAAAACGGTAACAACATTGCTGTAGCAAAGCCAGTGGATGAAGAGCCTTTAGCCTTGAACAACCCAAAGGGCTTAGGGGGTCAAATGCTGGGCCAACCCGGCCTAAAGAAATCGATTCGAATCGGTGAAACCGGTATCCGAGAGTTAGCTGCTTATCTTCTTGACCATGGAGGCCTTGCTGGTGTGCCTCCTACTGCTTTAGTCAAATTCTCTCATGCTGCGTTCTTTGGTGCAACGGCCACTATTTCTCACATGCCTAAAATTGCGTCACTCCAACGCTTCGTTGGTCATGATTTTGATGCAGGAGAATTGGGCCCTTCTTTCTTCCAAGTTTCTTCAGTCCACCAAATTGGGATCCTAGACATTAGGATTATGAACCTTGATAGAAATGCTGGGAATATGCTTGTGATGAAACATGACCACAACAATAGTGGCTATGTTGATGGAGTTGCTGACCTTGTTCCCATTGACCATGGTTTTTGCCTACCTGAGTGGCTGGATGATCCATATTTTGAGTGGCTGCACTGGCCACAAGCCTCTATTCCTTTCTCTGACTATGTACTTGAATACATTTCCAAACTTGATCCCTTTAGAGATGCAGAGATTTTGAGAACCAACCTTCCTTCGCTGAGGGAGTCCTCGATTCGCGTTCTTATCGCTTGCACCATTTTCTTGAAGCAAGCTGCTGCTGCAGGCCTTTGTCTTGCTCAAATAGGCCAAATGATGACTAGGGAATTTTGTGATGGTGAAGAGTCACCAAGTGAATTAGAAAATATTTGCTTGAAGGTCAAGACTACTAGCGTCCCTCGGGGTTCCGACGATAACGTGAATAACCGCAAAGATGAAACTGAAGAATGTGATGAAGTTGGTGGCATTATTTCCTTGGCCGACCTCAACCAAGGTGAATGGGAAGCGTTTTTGGAGGGTTTTAGTGAGCTTTTGCATGGATTTTTTGAGGGTAAGAGGTGCAAAAGCAAAAGTTGGAACTTAAATGGAAGTTACTGAACTTCAGGAAGATAGGTAACCAAAGCAAGAGATGAATCATTCTCGCTTGTAACTGTACATTAACGCCAAGATATATATTCTTAGTGTAGTTTGTATATATATATATGAGAAGGATGGAATAGCGATTGGTTAATTAGGTGGTAATGCCATCCATTCCATTCTGCAACTTTGTTTTTCTTTTTCCTTGGAACCTTTTACCCTTCTTTGTCAAAATAGAGTTGTATCCTATTTTAGTATTTTTTTTTTTTTGAATTTTGGGGATTCAAATTGTAATGGGATGCATTGTTTATAGTAATTCTTCCTAATATTATGTTGCTTATGTGTTGCGCACTTCACTTTTATAAGTGCATGCATTATACTATATAAGTCCGCAACTTTCACATGTTGAAACTGGAAAATATTTACTCAGGATGCATATATCCTTGAGAAAGAGAGACATGAAAAGAAGAGGGAAAATAATAAATGTCATACCTGAAATTTTAAGAAAAAAAGGAATGCAGGTATAAAAGTAGCTAGAAGTGCGAAAAAAAAAATAGTTTGAAATTTTGTGTAAGTACGTTACGGTCCAAAATGACAAAAATTGTATGGCCTGCCCACAAAAGATACATGATTACAGGTTAATTAAGAGATTATTTTCTTTTCTTTTGTCCCTTTTGCTTTATTCATTCAAGGGAGTTCACAAACTATACAATTTACAAAACACATAAGTGAGAATTTTTTCCTTCCACTAAAAATGGAGTTTAATTCAGGAGCTTTTGCAAACAAACTATACATATAAAAGTATACACATGAGGAAAAAAAGGTGATTGAAAAAAAAAGTTGATTAAAGATGATCAGTCAACAGGTTTTTCAATATAAAAATCAATTATCAATAAAATTTGTAAATACTTTACATCAATAACATGTTCATAATCTTTAAAAAAAAATACACTAAAGGCCATGCCTACACGAAAATCACATGGTTTATTATTTCTGTTAAAGAACTTTTCCCAGTTTAAAACTTAATAAGGACCAGTGAATTGATTCATCTTCGTGGTAGGAATGTATGTATTTCTACACATGCCTGAGTAAAAAAGAAACAGACACATAACAACTACGTGTCTAAATAATCTTTGATATATTGACGCGTTTAAAAATATGCCTAACGGCAAAACATATCCTATGGAAGTAGTAACAAGGATGCGAGTCTAGATATCGTACCCAAAGCACTAATTCACGATTACCAATTTTGAAAAATTCTTATGTTGTTTAAACCTAAAGTTTGAAAGTTGTGTTTATGAAAGATGCAAAAATTAAGTTTGCAAAGAACATTAACTGCTACAGAATAAATTCTCAGAAAGCAAAGTCTAGGACTATGATTTCAAGTACACTTTAAATTCCCCAATTCTATTTTATGTGAACCCTAATTTAAACTTCAATTACTAATTTTGCCTATGACTCCTGTTGTTGTCATCGTTGCATCTGTGGTCACTTCCTTCTATTTTTTTCTTCTTCTTTTGCTCATGGTAGGAGATGTTGTAGACGAAGGCGACATTGTTGTTGTGGAGGGTGTTGAGGTCACCGAAGTAGTTATTGGAAGAGGGGTCGACGATGTAGTCGAAATTGTGAAAGGTGTTGTACTACTCGTCGACGAGGAAGAGTTCGATGGTGGCGTAGCTATGGGGGCCTAGAGCTAGTCATAGGAGGGGTTGAGGCTTACTAAGTGTTGGGTTGAGTCGATGGTGAAGAATCTCATTGCAAAAATTGAAATTTGATTTGCTCTTCTTAGTTTTAGTGCTCTGTCCACCTAGGAGTTTTAATTGATTCTTTAAATCTCATGATACTTTTTTTGGTTATTGGGTGATGACCATCATCATAGCTATAAAAGAACCATTCCCCTATACCCAAGCTGCTAAAATTGATGTGTATTGGGACCTTTCTTTTGCTAGATTTGGTGTTGGTCCTGAACCCATTGGAGGGGTTTTATCTAGGAGTAGTTGTACTTCTTGGAGATTTAGAGAAAAAAGGTTTTCAAGTAGTCCAATGCCATTCCGTTACCCTCGCAATGAGTATTTCCTTAGTTCCTTAAATTGTGATTTCATATGTAGTTACATAAACACAAAGATAAAAGTAGTGCCACAAGGCATTTTTCTTAATGCAACAAAGAGTAGTCCAAGGGAAAGAAAAGAAAGATTAGATCTCAGCAGGCACACGTTTGTATAAATGTGAGGGGAGCCTAGGAGAAACCACAGCTTGTATTGGAGTCCTCATGTATGTGACTAGCCCTGGATTCTCTCCCATGTCAATTTCCTCAGGCTTCATTCCTTCAGGTGGGGTCCAACAGAAATGGTGCAAGAGGTGGCCCAACATGGATGCTGCCAAGTTGATACCAAGTTGGGCACCCGGGCATACTCGTCGACCCGACCCGAATGGAAGTAGCCTAAAGTCATGGCCCTTCATGTCTACATCCTCCTCAAGGAACCTTTCGGGTCGGAACTCCAATGGATCCTTCCACACGGCCGGGTCGCGGGCCACCGCCCACACATTCACATGCACATTGGACCCTTTGGGAATGTCATAGCCTCCAACTTTGACATTGGCATTGGCACGGTGTGGGAGCATTAGTGGGGTTGGTGGGTGAAGCCTCATTGCTTCTTTGGTCACACATTGTAGGTAAGGGAGATTTGAGAAGTCTGCTTCAGTCATCACCCTTTCAAGCCCAATTACCCTGTCTAGCTCCTCTTGGACCTTTTGTTGCACCCTTGGGTTTCTTATCAACTCAGCCATGGCCCACTCAACTGAAATTGCAGTTGTGTCCATCCCTGCTGTGATCATATCCTATCAAATCAAGAAAAAAAAAAATTACATACATCAATTATAATTTTGAAACACCAAACAGTCGCTAAAGTTTTAACAAAGCAAACATGAAAAATGTAGTTAGCACTACTGGTAGGTGTTTGGATTCATGTTAGATCATTCAAAATGATGTTAAAATATGACTTAATGTACTTTTTTTTTAAAATATTTATTTATTATTATATATAGTCTCACATTGAAAATTTGATCTTGAATTGAATCAAATTTAATAGTGTGTTTTGGTAGCGAAGATAAAAGAAATAAAAATAAAAAAGATGTCTCAGCATGATTTTCCACCACACCATAGAGAGTAATCTTGAGACTACCGTGGTTTTTTTCAACATGATCTACCACATCTACAAATACACACTAAATAATTTTTGATTCGGACAATATTAAGATTCAAAATGAAAACATTCAAACATAAATAACTGCAAAGATGAATGTTCATCCAAACACATTGTTTAATAAAACATACCCAAAGGAGACCAATGATGGTGTCTTCACTAAGGTCATATTTGTCTTGCAATGTGAGGAGGGCATCAACAAAATGTTGCTTGGCACCACCAGATTTCTTGCGTGCTTCAGTGTGCTCTGCCATGATGGCTCTGGTGAGTCGGTCGCGGCGGGCTCCATGCTTGGCAAAAGCTCCTTCTTCCAGTGGGAACATCCAGCGAAGCCAAGGGATGTGTTCTGCCATGGCTAGAGATGCTCCTAGCTTTAACCCATTTTCCACAATGGCCTTGAATTCTACTCCTTGCTCATCCATCACACCTTCTGAGTTCACAAATCTTTTCCCAAATGCCAACCTGGTTATGTTGTTGAATGCCACAACCCCCAAGTGCTTCCTCAACAATATTCCTTTCCCCAAATTTTCTGGTCAAATATTGCACAAATACACATTTGGTAAATTAAAATGCACCTCAAATTTCATGATTTTTTTTAAAGAATAGGCAAGTTATATTTAAATATAATATTTTTTCATGAATATATTGAACTTAGGATTACAACGTACAATGATAGTTAGGGAGAACAAATTTACTTAAAAATGCTACAATTTCAAATCAACCATTTCACATACCTAAAAAATGGAGTTCTCTGACATTACACAAGTAAAAATGAAGATAAACAACTCTATGTCCCTATCACACATGATTGATATAATTCCAGTTACGTATTTTAAAATGATTGGTTGTAATTATAAATTTCATGATCACATATGATGGAGTTATTTAATCTCATTTTTACTTGCAATAATTAAACAATCCAAAAAAAAAATTATTAAAGAAATTAATTTTATTTAATTTTGTGAAACTTTACTTTGACAAAGTTTCAGAATAATTATTCTTTCCGTGTCACAAAAGTACCGAAAAATTAGGTATACTAACTTAACGCCGAAGGTGGGAAGAAACACCTAATGTAAGTAGTTGCCCTGTTTAGGGGAGAAAAGACTTCAAAGTTGCTTGAACATGTAATAAACAAGTCGGCATCATATTCCACAATGCAACCAACCGTACCGAACCATTAATAATTAGGCAAAGCTTTCAAAACAAATTTTAAAAAATGGAAAATTTGTTGAATTTCAAATTTAAAGCATGCTATAAGTCTCAGTTTAACCAAAACATTTTATTCAACTTATTTGATTTTATCAAACTAACTGAGCAATATTCTTTATTTCTACTCAATTAGTTTTCATCAGTAGTTAAAACCAACTGAGTAATGTGCGGCGCAAACTATTATATATGGACCTAAATTCCTAAGGAAGACACCTTTTCTTTGCATACAAAATAGGTTAACAATACCAACCACAAGTTATCATAACGCCATAAGACGCCGGAAGCCTCAACCCATCAGCAATGTCTGACTTTTTGGTTATTTACTATCCATCACATAATTAGTTGCTTGTTGTTACTAACATCCTAACAAATTCATATGAATAGAGTGCAAATTTGTGTCCAAAAATGATATCTATATATTTTAAGAAAGAAGAAAATAAATATATTTAAAATTCAAGTAAAAGCATTAAGAATTTTGCTTTTCAATTTTCACTTGCATCATTCGATTATGGTCTATTACCTTTTCTTTCCTTATACTTTTGTTTTACCTCAGCCAAAAGATTATGATTACAAATAGCTCATTTCAGGGACTTAATAAGTGCTCAATTTCGAATAAATAGACAAAACGAAAACCATGTGATAAGTCAAAGCCCAAATGTCTCGTGTGATAAAGTTGGGAAAATAGTTGTTCATCTATATTTGACTATGCTCATAATGAAGTAGATATAGGATTCACATTAAAAGATTAAATAAATTAAAATTATAACTATAATATTTACATGTCATTCTATTTATTTTGCTTTTAGAACTAAAATAACTTGTAACGCATACTTTTTATCCTTATTTTTAATTAAAAGTATCAATATAACGTAAAAATATCAATGTGTATGATAAAATCCAAATTAAAATAAATGAAAATCTATTTTTAAAAGAAACACAACGTTTTCATAAAATAATAATAAAAAAAGAACGTTAAGCAGTGCTAGTGCACAAATAACTTATTTTAAAAATACAAGAACAAAAACAAAATGAAAATAAAAAGTATTCCGACAATTGGTCCCTACGTGGGGCACCACGCACAAGGGCCTTTTGGCACTAAAAAAAAGGCATAGGTTAACAAAAGAGATTAAAATAACTTAATTTCCTTCTTTCCTCCAATAAAAAAAATAACACGCAATTAAAAAAAGTATACTCCATTTTAAAATGTAGTGTTTTTTTTAGAGGAATCAAATGCATATAAGGTAGGAAAACTTACAAAGTTAATAGCTTTTTTTGACTTACTTGGAGTCTCGAAACTAATATAAAATTTAATTTAATTTCACTCCACCAACTATTTGTATTTTTTTTTATCTTTTTTTGACAGAAACTCTTTGTGTTTATAATGTTTTCAATTTTTAGCTTTTAATATTTGTTCTTTAAACGTTACTCCTTTAGAAAGACAGAAAGCAAAACATACGACGGAGA
Organism: Glycine max; assembly: GCF_000004515.6. Classification (NCBI taxonomy): domain Eukaryota; kingdom Viridiplantae; phylum Streptophyta; class Magnoliopsida; order Fabales; family Fabaceae; genus Glycine; species Glycine max. The sequence continues at coordinate 38,872,731 of NC_038255.2, forward strand.
CACGATTCCTAGCCAAATATAATTAGAAACCTCCGAAGAAGTTAATAGCTCGCACGAGTCATGCCACTCGTGAAGAAATAGAAAAGCAAATCAAAAGTATTTCCAAAAAGTTTTTTCCTATCAATACAAGGTATCTTAACTCAATACGGAAAAGAAAATTGAAAAGTACTCCCCAAAAAAGATAGGAAAGTGATTCTTCGGTGAATTCGGTATATCTTCTATAGAATCAGAAATTAACTTCTGAGATTTAATGAGAGAGGTAATATTTCTTAATAGATATTTTCCAAGAAATTAAATCATCATGCTTTTTTTCTTTTTTCTACAATACTCTAACCCATTTCTTATTTAATGGATTCAAACTCATTCTACTCGAATCAATTAATCCTATTAAGCCATTTTGGCATAGAAGGGAAAATAAACTTGAGGTTCTCTTTTCTTTAATTTCTAATTTATTATTCAACCAATAACATTATTATAATATAAAAATTCCATTAAAACAACAGTAACGTATATCATAAGCGAAATTAACAAATACTTGTGATATCTGAATAAGACAGAAAGAAAATATAATATAAAGGGAGATATAAAGCTGGTTGGATAAAGAAATAAGGAAGGAAGAAAAAAGAAGAAGAAGAAGAAGAAATCATGGTTTGAATTCAAAGATAAAAGAAAAAACGTACCAGTGCTGGTGCAGTGATTGTAAACGGAGTCAACCATGGAGGTGACCTCGTCCTCCCTAATGGGCCTCAGGGCCTCGAGGCGCTTCGGCGAGAAAAGCTCGAGCGTGCAAACCTTCCTCACCTTCACGTAGTGCGGCCCATAATCGGCCCAAATTAGATCCTTCCCGTCGCGGCTGAACTTCGCCGCCGACCGGCTCCGGTGGCGGTCCGCCAGCAGCTGATCGTGCTCCTTCAGCACCTCCTTCGCCAGCTCCGAGTTCGAAACGATGACGTTTAGGGTCGAACCGAACCAAACCGATATTATGGGGCCGTAAGACTGCGCCCACTCCGCGAAGCACCGGAAGCGGACGGGTTTTATGTCGTAGAGGTTACCGACTACCGGCCAGGGCCGTGGACCCGGAGGGAGCTTGAATCTTAATCGCTGGTATAGGGTGTAACCGAGCCAGAGGGTGACCAGTGAGATGGGAATTATCAGAAGCAGCGCCATTTTGTTGGGTGAATGATGAGATGTTTTGTGGAGCCTGTGTGGTGGTTCCTGGAAGAGTTGGAGGCAGGTTGAATTGATATATATATATATATTAGAGAAAGAGAGAGATGGAGTTGGTGAAAATTGGATGTATGTGTGTAGTGAAACGTTTCGTTTAATACATGCTAAGCATGCATTGAATTTTTAATTTAAGGTTTTCTTTGGGTTTATTATTCTTACTTTTATTTTATTGGAAGCATGTTTCTGATACTAAGGTGTTAGATTTTGTAGATTTTTATTTTAATTTAATATATTTAATTTCTGTGGCTACCAGTAATGTATTTGAGGTTACCATTTACCAACCGTGTAGAGCATGATAAGGCGATGGAATAAGGCATGGGAAATTAAATTGTATAATAATGAGGTGAGCGGAACAGTCCTATTCGTTTCTGACTTTAGGACGAAACTGAGATATTATGTTTATTATTGATTATTATTAATTATATCTATAAAGTTTGGCTTTTTTATTTATTTATAAAAATGATATATTTTGTTGTTAAAGTTATTAAAATAGTATATTTTACTAAATGAATCACTTACAGGTAAAAGTTAACTTTCTAAAAGTTCATTTTGATTTTGTTAAATCGATTTGTAACAGGGTTTCTTTCAATGACAAAATACTTGTCGCAATTTTAAAATTGTAAAAAAAGAGTGTAAAAGTCGTTAGAAATTAATTTCATAAAACCAAAATCGTCTTAACTTATATCCTGTAGGCATTATTTTTAAAAAATATCCCGTTATGGTAATTTTAAAAGCAAAATATATTATTTTTAAAAAATGTCACAAAATTTCTTGTTAGTGTAGGTTGTGTACTCGACTAATCGAGCAAAGCTTAAATATTTGTTGAATGATATTTTAAAGAATTTCTATTAACATTTTAATTATTGTATAGGTAAATAATAATTAAATTTACTAATACGGTCATAACCATCCAAATCTAATGGAATGATGTGACAATAGAGTTAGTTTGATGAAGTATTAAGACTATTTAGACTTAATAGTTAATAAATATATAGTAGCCTCATGGCAAAAATATCAAATAAGATTTTTTTTACAAATTATTTATTTAAATGGATTTGTTTTGAAATTATTTATTTTGTGGATTTATTTTTTTTACAATAATGCGTCTCTCGGAGGGACGCGTTCCCCGTAACGTTGACACGTGACATGACTTGAGATGCGTCCTGCTTATAGACGCGATTGGTAGCACTGTTGCGCGTTGGGTCGCGTTGGGACCCAGGCACGTCCAGCTGACCCGTGGTCCCTCTAAGCCACTCCTTCCCTGGAAAAATAATAAGATATGTCATTATTAATTTTTTTTTCTATACGAAAATTAAATTATATATGTAAGTCAGGCCACGTGTCAATGTTATGAAAAACATGTCCTTCGAAAAGACGCATTGTAGTAAAAAAACAGACTCATGAAATAAATAATTTTAAAACAAATCTATTTAAATAAATAATTTATAAAAGAAACCCATTTAGTATTTTTGTCATTGACCAAATTATGATGAAGGGTCGCGTGGCGTTAGGGTGAGCATCAAGTGACGCGGAATGGGTAAACATTGATTGCAACATGGGGACAATTCTTTTTTGGATATGATGGTTGGTGAAGTGAGTGACTTTAACCATTGGAGCAGGTTTTGTGGGTAAGAATCATTGTTGAAGAATCAAGGGTTGGTGATGATGCTGACCCCTTACAACTATGCAGCCCACAGACACTTGCAAGCGAAAATTTTCAAATTGGAGTGGAATTGCTTGTTAAATTTGAGTTAAAAAATTGGTATGAAGGACCATAGACATGCTGAAGTTGCTGCTTTTTGCATCAATGGATTAGGAGAAGAGAATACCAAATGATGACACCTGAACGCACACTTTTTTTTTTTTTTTTTTTATCGATGATGATATATATTAATTATATACCTTCTACTTTGGTTACGCGATTTACTTGCCAATCATTTTATATTATGCAAGCCAATTTATATTTTATAATTTTTTTTAAGATGATACGCCTTATTGTGCGGCTGTGACAACTTTTAAATTAATATTCTTCAACCTCCTGTGTTAAAATTAAAGTATTTCATTTAATAAAGTTTTGTAGTTTCGTTAAAAAAATAGTTTTGTAATTATAAGGAAGTTTAAATTATCAATTATGTCTTTAATCTAACTAAAAATAAAATGTGAACGTGCTCATCAAATAGTAATAATAAAGAGTATTTAATGCGAGACATAAATAAATATATAACAAAAAGTAAAAATAATAATAAGAAAATATAATTAATTATTTCGAGACTAAAAAACTGCTTTTAATAGATTTAATTTTCGGCATCTTTCCCTTCTATGGCAGTATTGAATTGTTGATACTATTTAAGTTTAACTGCATTTTTTAATTTTTACTCCTAGTTTTTTTTTTTTGGAATTTTATCTCCAATAGATCAATTTGGCATACTTTTCTGTAGCCTTTTAGAAACCTATAAATTTTACCTTCCGTTATTTGAGCTAATGTGATAGGCTAAGATACTTGCACTTTTTATTCTCAATTTATTTTTTATTTTTTGCTTAACTTTATCTCCATTTTTTTGTATTTTATTTTTGTCAAATTTTATCTCTAACGTTTTACTATTTAGAATTTTTACCCCAACTTTTGCGGAGAATTAATGGATAAATGAAAAAGGGTAAAATTTGCAAACTTTTTAAAAATTAAGGGTAAAATACATTTAATTAATTTGTTAAGTAGAAAATTCGCTAAAAAGTAAAAAACTACAATTAAATATTTTTAAAATAATATAGGAAATTAGCTTTTTCTAGATTTGGTTCGTGGGTTAGTCAGCATTTCTACCACATATTATAAATATTGTCTAACATAGGAAAGCCATGATGATAGCTTTTGCTTATTTTGTAAATGGGTGTAGGATACCCTTGTACCTAAATCAATATATGTTTGCCATTTTTTTTAAAAATTCTTTCTAAAATGAAACAAAAAATATCAAGTCTTATTAATAATTAGATTAGAGTATATTTGGTTTGTCATTCCTTTTCATGTGGCGTGCATTCCAAGACAGATCAATCGATCGAACAAATAAGCAACAAGGTTGATGATGTGTGGCCAACTTAGGTATTGTACAAAGAAGCGACAAGACTTAGAAATGAATACAAATAACAAACATCTTATTGTACATGAGAACCACTTAGATGAGGTTTATTACATTAACTAGATTTAAAACCCTGCAGTGTCTGAGTTTGTTTAAATTACATATTTTAAAATTTGTATTTAGTACTTTTTAAAAGTATATATATGTTGAAAAATAAAATTAGAGTAAATTGTACGAATTTTCCTTGAGTTTTAATGAAATTACACCCGACATTTCCATGTTTTAAAACATTACATTTACCTTTATCTATAAACGACGTTAATTAACGGTAATATTTCAGCTTACATAGACGGGAGAAAAATCCTTTTTGTGTAAGATACCCATCCTGCTCATGTGATTTAACTCCGTAGTTGTCATTTGTGGGACTTTTACTAAAAGGGTAATTTTTTTTTCATTTGAGATTAATTTTAAATTATTATAAAAAATAGAGACTTTGAGTTAGAAGTAATAAAATCAGTTATGATTTTTTTTTATATTTTTTGCATTCAAGTCGTAAAGGTTGTAAGGACTTTAGTTTAATTTTTTTTTTATTTATGACTTCAATTTTGCATGTTTTTTTTAACTTAGGACTTTAAAGTGGTAAGTTGTTTTTTTAAGGATTTTTTATTTCTTTGTATTTTTCTATTTCAATTTTTTTTAAAATTGAAAATAAATTTTAGTTATTTAATTATTAAATAAATATTTTTAATTTTACTTATTATTAGTTTTATTTAATATCTTATATATAATTTTTATATGATTTTATTTAATATGTTACATATTTTTATAATATTTTTTTATTTAAAATATTTTATATAATTTTTGAATAATTATTTATTTAATATATTTTGTATATTTAAAATTTAGATAATTTTTTTAATAATGTTATTTCATAAATTATAAGTTAATATTCGTAACATAATATTTTAATATATTTTTTTAAAATTTTAGTTTTCTAAAACTTAAGTAATTAAAATAAAATAAATATTCAAAAACATATATTAAATATCATTAGGTTAGTTTTTTATTTTATTTATAAAACAAATAAAATTTAATAGCATTATTAAAAAATTATCTAAATTTTAAGTATACAAAATATATTAAATAAAACAATATTAAAAAATATATAACATACAAAATAAATTCATATAAAAAATATATAGAAGATATTAAATAAAACTAATAACAAGTAAAATTAAGTGCCATAGATTGAATAAAACAATATTAAAAAATATATAACATACAAAATAAATTCATATAAAAAATATATAGAAGATATTAAATAAAACTAATTCACAGGTGAGATTAGCATCCTTGGTTACAATCCTCTTTTTCTTCAAGTTCTCCATAGATTGAATTCTATTAAGTGCCACCTTCCAAACAAAGCCCTTCACCTTTGAGGGAATCGGGAGTTTCCAAATTTGTGCATAGAACTTAGCATCCACTAAGTTCCCCTTCAAATTAAGCTCCTCATATACCTTCCATACCACATAAGAACCATCTCCATTCAATGACCACCCTCAATATCAATCCACATTTGGTGCACCATAGATTGTTCCTATTGGAACCAAGGCATCCTCCATAATAGCTCCCAATGCCACTCTTCCCCGCGCCATGCACCCATCTCTGCTATGGAGTTGAACTTTTGTTCCGAATTAAGGAAAGCACAATTATGCTTGGTACTAAGATTCTCCTCACCAAGCCACTTTGCTTTCCAAAAGCTCACCTCCCTAGCTACCATCTCCCACCTTTCACTCAATATATTTTGGAAACCACCTAAGCTCATTCTTAAACATCTCACAACAAGATAAATTATCTCTCCACCATTGAGACCCTTTCATAAGGTACTTTTATGGTTTTATTTCACGCTAAATTCAACTTATAGGTCAAGTGTAACCCAATCATGTTGTAGTAATTGAAATATTGTTCAGGTCGTCTCCTAAAAGAATAAATGAGGATTTCATGTAATTATTTAACTAAGAACTAAATTTTTGTATTTTTGTTTTGTGATTGTCACAAAATAAATAACATAAAATAAATTACAATAAAAATTAAATGATAATAAAATAATTAAGTAAAGATAAAATACTAGACTTGGATTGTGACGTCAATCTTGATGAATGAATGTCTAGGTTTGGACTTGGAATTCACTTGATTCACTATAACTTCACAATTCTCTACTCATCTCTCTTGCTCATTCCTAATTCACTAATGTATTCTATCCCAACTTTCGCATGATCGTAGATTCTAAACTACGTACTCAATACCCAATCCCTTGGACATACCAATATAAGCAATCAACATTAATGGTCGAGAATTAGTGAGACCTAACCAAGATTATTCTATCTCTAGAGATAATTCTAATTAAGTACTTGATTCATGTTCGAGTTTCAACAAGACTTGTCAAAGCGCAAGTCAATTCCTGAATTCATCTATAAGATGACCAATCAAATAAAAACATTAAGTACGGAAACAAATAAAGAACTCAAAATGAAGTATTGAATTGATAGAATTAAAGCAAAACAAGGTATATCCTTTCCTCTCCTAGGTGAAAGGTATTGCACTTACAACAATAATACAATGAAACTTAGAGTGTCTAATGGAATAATGGATGCGTCTAGTAGGTGGAAGTTTAAAATTTCTAAGAATTGTTCGGGACTTCTACACTCTTACAATGAATGTCTAGTCTCTTATTTATATAATTGTAGCTATATTTAATTAAAGAGATAATCATAAGAAATTACAAACAAACAATATATCTAATTAATTGAAGTAATTATCTTCTTCTTCAATTGATTTATTCTTGAAAAATATCTTGCTCTTGATTTTCTTAACTTTTATCTTCAATTTTTGCAATTTCTCATTCCAGAACTTTCTGTTGATTTTCGGTTGTTGGAGCTCTTGTCAGAATGACCTATTTTTGTTGAAAAACTATCAAAAATTCATTAAAAATAACTCAAACATAAAATTCTTCCTAAGACAAAGTCAAAAATGAATTTAAAGCTAATTTGATTCAAAAGATGGCCTAAAGTTAACTAAAATGCCAAATAAACGTCACAAAATACATATGAAAATCCGATAAATTTGACGTTTATCAGGTACCCCCCCTACAAGATAATCCAAGCTCAATATATTATATTTATTGAACACCTCTACATTTTTTATGCCTAACCCTCCACTTTCCATACGGGAACAAACAACGTCCCATTTTACACAAGACACTTTCCTCTCGTCCTTTCTTGCTCCCCAAAGGTTTTGATTCAAGTTTGAAGTCTTGTAGATTAGCCCTTTGGTTTTGGTTCATGATTTTACAATGCCAAACAAGTTTTAATAGATGTGGCATATGTATTGTATGTTTTTAGACTGGGCATGATGCTTGATATAATTGTAGTTTTTCTTATATCCATGCTTAGTATGATTCAAACATATTAGACAAGTGGATTGACCTCTAAGTTCCTTAGAAGCATAAGTTCAACATTGTGTAGTCGATTACAAGGTTTTGTAATTCATTACAAAGTGTTAGAACAAGCAACAACACCATCTTCTACTTGAAATTTAGTTAGAAGCACCAAATTAATTGATTACCAGTTTTGTAATCGATTATATGTGACAATTTCATAAGAAGGAAGGCTATGTAGCTTAAGATAACTAATTACCATTTATTGTAATCGATTAAATGCGTCTGAAAACTTAAGGAGTCCTCTATGTGGTTGAAATAATCGATTGCCATATTGATAATCAATTATTCCAAAAAGCATAGAAGCATGAGAAGCTCTATGTTTGAAATGAGATAATGATCATTTCCTGTAATCAATTACCATAGTTTTGGTAATGCAAAACAAGTGAGATTTTAATGAATTAATCAATTACCTAGTTTGATAATTTATTAAATTAGTTTTGTTAGTAAAATTATAAATACCTTCACTTGTTCTTTTCATTAGTGACTCTTGATACATTTTTATCTTTGAGAAAATATTTCAAGAGAGTCAACTAAGGGGTTTTCACTGCATTTCTTTTGGAGATTCAATCTAATCAGTATTCATTCATTGTTCATCATGATTTGATCATTTTTTAAAAAAGAGCTTGAAGATGTTTGTCTACACATAAAGGTGTATTCAATCCAATTTTAATTTCTTTTTTGTTTCTGATCTTGGTTAGGATTACCAAGGGTTTGTGTGAGTTGATAGGGTTTCAATTCTTGTTCTTTCTCTTGTATGGCTCAAGGGAAGAGTAGAATTAAGAAATTGCATATGCATAGTACTTGATTATTTGTTAGTGGAAGTTCTAAGGGGCTTATAACAACTACATGTTGGTCCTTTTGAGGACTGAACCAACATAAATTTTGTGTGTGATTCTCTTTTTCTCTAACCCTTAGTCTTGTATTTCAATTTTGGTAATGGAATTGAATTTAAAGGGCCATAAAACTCCATTTTTCATATGATATTGATTTCATTATTTTCTTAGTTATGATAATCTTTTTGTGACAAACTTTTGAAAAAACTTTGATTAATCAAAAGGGATTGTTTTAATTGAATTAAGAAATTAAGTAGTAAAGTTTTCGAAAGAATTTATTCAACTTGCCATTCTAGATTCCCAGCTAACCCAACAAAAGGAAGTTCCTTTGAATACTATCAATCATACTAACAACCTTTCTAGGAATTTTCAAGAAGGAAATAAAGTATAGAGATAAGGAAGAAAGTATCAACTTAATCAAGCAAATTCTCCTACCAAAAGATAGGAATCTCCTCTTCCAAGATGACAACTTCCTCCTCATTTTATCAATAATTGGTTTCCAAGTAGAGGTTTTTCTTGCATCCGCTTCTATTGGTAACCCTAAATACACAAAAGGAATAGTCATAGTTTTGCAATGTTGCAAAGCTATTGACTTTCCTATGATCCACATTGATACCTACCAAGCTACTCTTGTAGAAGTTTACCTTATGCCCAAATGCCATCTCAAAGCATCTAAGGATTGCTTTCGCAATGATGGTGTCTCTAACCTCATCTTTAAAGAAAAAAATGGTGTCATCGATGAATTGCAAGAGAGAGATCTTTAAGTTGCCATTCCCAATCTCCATACCGGAAAGCATCCTTTTTGCCTCAACCTCCCTACGTAATCCACCCAACATTTCCTTCACTACCAATAAGAGAAAGAGAGCCAAGGGATCCCCTTGATGTAGTCCTCTTTGAGTAACGGACTCCTTGGTCGGGCTACCGTTCACAAGCACGAATATGGAGGATGTTTGTAGGCAACTCCACATCCATTGTATCTATTTGCCACAAAAGCACAACCTATATAACATATTTGCCAAGAAATTTAACCTAAATGAGACAATGTCTTTTCTTCTCTTTTGCTTCATGAACAACTTCATTCACAACCAACACCCCATCCAAAATATTCCTTTGCCTTATCATCAATAATACCACCCAAGACCTTCTTGATCCTATTAGCCAATGACTTTGCAAGAATTTTATACAAGCACCCAATGAGGGATATAGGTCTATACTCCCCTAAGCCTTGGGGATTCTCCTTCTTAGGGATAAGAGTGAGAAAAGAGGCATTACTATCTCTAAGAGTGATAACTACAATCCAATTTTTTTTATGAAGTTAAATTTGAATTCATCCGAGCTCAAAATCTTGACCCCCTCACAATCCCAAACTGCACATTTAATTTCCTCTTCCCTAAAATCTTGTACATGCATGACATTATCCTCTTCCTTGATGGTCTTGATTGAATGTTACACCATCCAACAACACTTGCATCTCCTTATCCTCCTTGAATTTGCTATGAAAGAACTCCTTGATCTTTTTCTTAACAATGGAAGGATCATCACACCACACCCTTCTCACCTCCAGGCCTTTGAAAATGTTGCTTCTTTTCTTTCAATTGACCATGACACGAAAAACCTTTGTATTGACATCACCTTCCTTAAGCCACTTGATTCTAGACTTTTGACACATAATAGACTCTTGAATTCTTGTTGTCCTCCAAAATTTCTCAATAAGCTCTTTTCTCTCGTGCAACCTCTAAAGAAAGGCCCTCAATTTCATCCTAAGTGTCCAACTTGTTAATATTGGACACCAATTCTTCCACACAGTCCTTAGACTCCCCAAACTCCTCCTTACTTTATTTTTTGATCTCAAGCTTAAGCAACTTAAGCTTTTACTTAAACACAAAAGCACCCCAACCATGAACATCAATGGCCTCATACTTTGCTTTCTCAAACTCCCAAAACCCGATTCCTTGATCCAATAATTGAAGATCTTGAAGGGTCTCGATCCCCAATCAAGATGATTGTATTTTAATATAATATGGCAATGGTCAGATATTGATCATTCAAGCACATACTGGGTAACATTTGGCCATTTTTGTAGCCATAACATAGACACTAATATCCTATCAATACAACTCATAGAACTACCACAGGCTCTCACCCATGTGAACAGGGTATGTCTAACAACTCCATATTATCAACAAAATTATTGAATTCCCCCATCTCCCTAACACTTTGTTGGCTCCTACTCAATCTTTCCAATCTTTCATCACTCCTCCAGATAGCATTAAAGTTTCCAAGTACGCACCAAAACCCATCACCAATGCTTCTTTTTAGATTCACTAGTTGTTCCCAAAGAGTTTTTTTTATCAACTAATGCACACGATAAGTATACATTAACAATGTTAAGAACATCTGGATCTCCTAGCCAATGGTCTTGCAAAAAAAAAAAAAGAACCCATTCCCCCGCCCTTCAATCCAATAACTAAAAATCCTTCTCCCCCGCACATCCACACACTACTTCCTCCTTGATTTATAGTTGAAACGTGTTTCCAAACCACACCAGAATCCCCCCATATAGCACCACATACTTTATCAAGATTAACTTCCATCTTTGACTCTTGAATGCAAATCATGTCCAGTTCTTCTCTTGCAATAACCTCCCTAATCTCCTTCCACTTCGCCCTACCCCATAACCCTCTCACATTGTATGTTAGAAGCTTCATGGACAACTTCTAGTACCTCTCTTTGCCTCACTGCACTTTTTTGAACCAATCTTTTTATTGTCCCTTCCTTAAAAAAAGATTACCTCCTCAACAAATTCCTCCTTGCTACCCTTGAAGACTGCACCTATCTTATTTTTCGTGTTCGAGATTTTGTTGGCCTCATCCTCCCCAAGTCACTCCATAAAACGAGATCCTAGCCAATCACCCTCTACCGTGCCATCGAAAGAAGGTGCGGAGTTGTCACCATCCTTATCTTTGTTGTAGTAGCATGTACCTCCCTCTACTGTAGGTGCTTCCTTAACCACACTCACACAAAGGTTCTCCCTTCGACACTAAATCTTTGGTGAGACACCACCGGCATTAGTGCCAACTCCTGAGGTTCGTATTAACATCCTTGCGTAATCCACCTTCTCCAATGAGCTAATCTTCTCTGCCATATTGATGAATGTCCCTGTAGTGCTCACAAAAGCCAAAAACCCTTCATCGTTCCAAAAGATCAGCGGTGCCTATAGATACAAACCCATGCCAGTTTGTTATTGGCAACAAGGTATGGCTTCCAGAGTGAGAATGACTCGAACCACTGACCTAGCCAATCCTTGTTCTCCATAATTGCATGCACGTCCTCCTCTCCATTCTTAGGGATGAGGGTCAAATTATCCCGCACAGGTCTGATGCAGAAGAAGTTAAACTGATTTAGAAAGAAAACTTATTGGATGTTCAACACAAACACCTCCTTGACTAGGTAGCCCATGACACACCTTTTCAACCATTCTTCATTTGTACTGCGAATCCTAATTACTACCCTTCCCTCAACCCCGCTGCCTTGTCTCTGACCATTTTTCTCTTCTACACCTGGTTTGGGGCTTTTGTTGCTTGGGCATAATAACAACCTTCTCTCCTAAAAGCAGGTTCGAAATTTGTTTTGTTGTGTTCTACCTTTTTGTGTCCTGCATAATAAGCTTGATTCACACTCCTCCAAACACCATTTGTACCAAATCTTGGTCAGTTAACATATAGCCTTTTGTCCCATATACAAATATTGTTCAAAACATGCTCTAGTTTCCCTTCATTTTCCACTTCCATGAAACAGACAAAACCAAACTGTTGAACACTCTTGCTTCTTCTTTTAGGGATGAAGACATCAACCACCTTGCCCTCTTCTAGAAGATGCCCCATAAATCGCTCACAATTATGTTCTCAGGGAAATGCGTAAAATAAATGATTTCTCACACCCATCTCTCACAATTGTTTTCTTTGATACTATACTACTGATTTGGTGCCTTCGGTATTATATAAAAAATTTCATTGATCCAAAAAGAAATTGATTCGGGATCTAATTTTATGGTTTTCTTATAAATAAATAAATATGTTATCTATGTGTTGCTAAAAATATTGGTGTTCCATTTGAGTTACATATCCTTGAAGCATAGGATTGGGTTGACTGTGACTTCTTTGGCATATGTTATTCCCTATCAATAGCTTGCAAAAATGCAAATCCTTGCTTACGCTGAAGATGGTGGATTTCATATGTTTACTGCTGGAGTTTCTGGAATTGTGGCTGTCTTTATTATTGTTACGTTTTAGATCCATATTTGAGTCTTCAACTAGTTTTTATGTTAATTTGCTAATGTATATAGGATTGTTATATTTTGTATTTTTTCTTAGTTTTGTGTTGTTTGTTGTTGGGGCTAGACCTCTGCTAGTAATTAACAAAAAATAACAATTTTTACAGTAATTTTCCAAAGGTGATAAGGAGATTTTCCAAGTTCAAGTGAGAGAGAAGTGACACAATAGTGCCACATATGGTGGAGACTAAAATTGCGGGAAAAAAAATAAAGAACAAAATTACGGATAAGAAATTAAAAAGGGACTAAATTTCCAATTTAGATTTTAAATAATAAATATATTAAGAAGCATTAAATTAAAGATCATATATATTAAGGAATAAAATAAAAATAAAAAACAAATGTTAATGACTGAATTACAAGAATTTTGGTGCACAACGAAGATCATAAATTTAAATTAAAGATATTGTAGAAACTATCTAAATTCTTCACCATTCAACCGATCCTAATAGGTAGAGAAACAAGCTTTGCTAACAAGTTATACTCGAAGATTATTTAAGTTAATTAATTATATTTTTTTAACGAAAAGTAAGAAAAGAAACAATTTCAACCATTGACTTAGAATCGATAAGTTTAGTTAGAAAAAACCTCAGTAATTAAATTAATTTGATTTATAATATGAAATGTTTTTGTTAAAAAAGTTAATTAGTATTATAATTTATACACATACGGAATTTAAGTGTATATATCATAAGGTTTTTTTTTAGTAGTTTCAAATAAAATTAAAATTTAAAACTTTATCGTACTAATTCATGAAAAAATTACAATTAAAATTCCGCATAAATTGTTAAAATAAAAATATAATCATAAATGAAAAAATAACACCAAAATTAGTCATAATATTTAATCTAGGTTAAGTAATTTATACCTTGGTTGGTGGCTTAATAAAGTTAGAGCCAGAGCTAGAAGGACCCACACGAGGGGTGGGTTGGTGAGATAACGAAATCTTGGAAGTTGGAACAGGATGAATGGAAGGCAAACGGGGCAAAGTGAACACTACAGATAAATGAACGCGCTTTACAAAAGCTTATGAATATTGCATTATTAGAGAAATAGTATACTCCCGGGGTCCATTTCAGATTATATCATGTTTAAGATTTTGTTATAAATATTAAAGAAAATAATTAATTTATTGAATTTTAAAAAATATTAGATAATTTTTATTATATTATTTATTTCTTTAATTAATGATTCATTTATTCTTTCTGCATACTATTCTCATTAAGTATTGATTAAAGATAATCTTAAAAAATACTTAATACAACATTAATTTTATAAGAAAACATATATTTTAGAATATTTTTTTTCTAAAACAGTCATATAATTTGAAATAAAGAGTATAAGAAATATATTTTCAGTTAGGTGAAAAAAACTACAAGAAAGAAAAGACTCAAAAGGGCATTGTACGTAACAATTATCATCAGAGGATGTCCCTGGAAATATTAAAAATAACTAGGTTAATTTAAATATGTTTTAAATTCATGCGTATATGGTTCTATCTGATTTTATTCATTGCAATTTTTATTTAAGATTCCCTATGAAAAATATTAATCAAAATATAATAATTAGATTTTTTTAGGTTGTAATTCAATTAATTAATATATTTATTATTTTATATAAATAAGATTATCATATATACTTTAATTTTATAATTCAAATATGTTTTTAAAATGCATCAAGTTTAATTTCTGTTGTGCATTGATGCAAAATCATAACATAAATTAATTTATATTGTGTATTTGATACAAAGGAAATTTGTTTCATTGAAGAATATTTTTTTTTTATGAGAAGTGCTAGTGACACACTCCTTCAAACACACCTTCTTTTATTGATTAAAGTTTGTTGAAAAATACAAAATTAGGAGAGATGATTATTAATTATTTATGTGAGACCCACAAATTTTACTTCCTTCGTCTCATCACTACTGGAAAAAACATTTTATACGACACCGAAATGAAAACGGTTCCTCAAGAACCGTCTTAGTATATAAGACGGTGACAATTTTGTATATACAGACGATTTTATAAAAATCGTCTTAGAAAACTGTCATTCTAAAACAGTTTTGTAAAAATCGTCTTAGAATGTTTTGTTTTTTTTAATATTTAATGTCCAACTCCCTTTATTCTCTTGTGCTCTGTATTCTCACTCTTCGACTTCCCTCTAGGGTTCCCAAGCCGTTGCGAGAGGGACCAAGGCCACCTCTTCGTGAACGCCTCTATGAAACTTGTGATGTGAAATGAATGACCATAAGAATATATGAAATTGAAATAGCATGTGGCTAGGAATAGAAATTATTATTTTTATTTTAAAAAAAGACATTTTGAGATGGTTTTTTGAAAAATCGTTTTAGAAAGTATATATGCTAAAACGATTTTTGGGGAAATCGTCTTAGAATTCTAATTTTTTTAGATTTTTTTTAGAAAAACATTCTCAGACAGTTATTTGAAAAACCATATTAGAAAGTTTACATTTTAAGATAGTTTTTGGAAAAATCGTCTTAGAATTCTCAATTATTTTTAATTTTTTTTTAAAAATACAGTCTAAGATGATTTTTACGTAAAAACCATCTTAGAGTTCTCAATTTTTTTTAAATACATTCTAAGTCGATTTTAAGTCAAAATCATCTTAGAAAAGTTATCATTCTAAGATGGTTTTGACTTAAAATCGTCTTAAAATAATATCCTTCTAAGACGATTGTTTGCCTGAAAACCGTCTTAGAATGATAACTTTTTTAAGACGATTTTTTAGGAACCGTCGTGAAAAGTTAAGTCTTTTCACGATGTTGACTTTAAAGATGATTCAAAATCACCGTTGAATGTGCCAAAAACCGTCGTTAAATATTCTTTTTCTAGTAATGCATTATAAATGTTGTCCTAGGTTGTTTAATACAAATCAAAAAAAACTAATATATAAATGAAAAAGAATAAAATTTTTAAAAAATTAACATTATCATCATTAATTTATTTTTTGTTTTTGTAGCCCATATCATTAATATTATATGCAATATACGTAAAAAAAATAATTAATATTACATTGAAAAACTAAAATGATAATTATTTTGGAATAATTTTCTTCTTCTTGCGCAATGATTATTATAGGAGAGAGAAAATGTCATTTTTAATAAATTTCAATTAATAAGAGAGTATGTATTTGAAAGAGAGTGTAGAACGGTGAAAGAGTGTGTTCTATTCATTTATCATTATTAATTTCTAATGTGTATATGATACAAAGAAAGTTAGTTTTCCTATGGAGTATTTTTTTCATAAAAACATTAAAAAAATTCAAATGATGCGAAGAGAAAAAAATTTCAGATAGCAACCCCCATCAGCTTCTTTTTCTTCTTCTTTTTTTAAAAAAAACTTTTCATAAGTCATGAGGAATCACATAAAGAAACTTGACATCACACTTTAACCCAAAACCTTAAGGCTTAGGTTTATGGGTCTTCTCCTCACTTATATGGTGCTCAACTTTTCTACTTCTACTCAATGTGAGACTTCACCTCATACTTGTACTCCAACAAAATATATATATATATATATATATATATATATATATATATATATATATATCGTCAGCTAGTATAGAGGTATATTTAGAAATCAAAATTAATAGATATTTTGGAATGCAAAATGTTATACAGTAGATAGGTATCTCTACTTTGAAAGTTACTTTGGAATGCAAATTCACCTTCTAAACTAGTTCATCCTTGAAAGCATTGTGCTGAAGATGTTAGCTTCATGTCTATTGTATTCCTTTTGCTTACATTTTAGCTCTTTGCACTCAAGTTTAATGTCTCTGATAATAAGCCAAGAGAAGAAACAATTATTTATTTTTCGAAGAGAAAATAAATCTTGTCAATAAAAATATGTTAACCAATGCTTGTGAAGAGCAATAGTTGAATAAGGTATAGCTTAAAAATGCAATGGATGGTGCTTGGTACGTACCTGTTATTTGGATCAATAATCAAAGCTCTTTTAATGTCAGTCTCGGCTTTCACCAAGTCTGATGTTTTCAAGTATGCTTGACATCTTCTATAAAGAGCCTTTATAGTAAAGGGTCTTGTTGTAGGACCTCAGTATTTATGTAAGATAGAATTAATCTGAAGCACTTAACCTTATGTCAATTATTGCAAATACATTATTTTAGTAGCACTTATTTATTGTGGAGAAAACTTCTCCTTTTCACATTCCTTTTTTTGCATGTACATGTTAAATGTATTATTTGCATTGAACATTATCAATTGTTTTGATACTTAACAGGGTGAGACAACAATATGAAAGAATATTCACACTCTATTTCACTTATCTCCTAAATTACCCAAGATTTTAAAATAGGATAAGCCGTTATTGGTTTCCCTTCTTTGGAACTTTTGATTGAGAGACATTTTATTATCATTATTAATTTACCCCCATTTAATTTGTGGATTCCACATTTCCACAACATAAATGTATATTTATGCAAGATAGAATTAATTTGAAGCATTCAATATGATGTCAATTATTGCAAAGTCAATGTCTTCTGATGTATTCATGCGCGTATAATTTAGTATGAGTAGCATTAATTTATTGTAGAAAAAATTTGTCCTTTTTGCTCACTTCTCCTAAGTTGTGCATGTTGAAGGTATTATTTGTATTGAACATAATCAATTTTTTTTATGCTTAATCAGGTGACATAGGAATTTGAAAGAATGTTCACTCTCTATTTCATCTTTCTCATAATTATTATAACCAAAGAGCATGCATAACCTCATGGAATGTTTTGTTGACCCATCAAGGGCCTGAGAGACAACGATGTATATTTATGCAATATAGGATTAATCTAAAGCATTCAACATGTTGTCAATTATTGCAAAGAAAATGTCTTTTGATGCATTCACGCATATAATTTAGTACGAGTACAATCAATTTATTGTAGAAAAAATTTGCCCTTCTTGCTCACTTCTTCTGAATTATGCATGTTGAAGGTATTGTTTGTATTGAACATAATCAAGTTTTGATGCTTAATTAGGGTTAGATAGAAATTTCAAAGAATGTTCACTTTTTATTTCATCTATCTCATTACAATTATAACATGAGAGCATGCATAACCTCATGCAATGTTTTGTTGTACCATCAGGGGAATGAGAGACATGAATGTGTATTTATGCAAGATAAGATTAATCTGAAGCATTCAACATGTTGTCAATTATTGTAAAAACAATGTTTTCTAATGCATTCATTCGTATAATTTAGTATGACTAGCACCAATTTATTGTAGAGAAAACATGTCCTTTTGGCTCATTTTTTCTGAGTTGTGCATGTTGAAGGTATTATTTGTATTGAACATAATCAAGTTTTGATGCTTAATCAGGGTTAGATAAGAATTTGAAAGAATGTTCACTCTTTATTTCATCTATCTCAAAACAATTATAACTCGAGAACATGCATAACCTGATGCAATGTTTTCTTTTCTATTGTCCATAGTACTCAAAATCAGGATCAACCATGACCATTCTTCATGAAGCACGAATCGATCATTCACGAACTCATCAAATCATAATATGTAAACATGCATGATTACAAACAAATGAAGCTTGAGACATGTAAAATACACTATCATCAAGGACTTATTGATGTGATGTGCTCAAGATATAACATACTCTTCCCAAAATCAATTTGGGATAACAAAACTAACAAGCTCTTTTGTGAGAAACAGAGAAAACTCATATAGAGAAAGAGCAAAGGATCTATCTATGGCTCTCTAAACCTTCTTCAATATAAATGCTAATAGTAATTTATCATAATTAATTGCTAATTAATATGATTAAACATGTAATAATTTCAATTAAAATAACATCAATGTCATTAAAACAAAATAATTTCATGATAAAAACTTGAAAATATATCATTCTTATATTACTTTCTAAATAATTTTATAAAGTAATTATTATGAGATTTAACCTTTTGAAATATTTAATCAAATATACAACAATCTCCCACATATTTCAAAAGGTTAAAGAAGAAAAGATAAGAAATTTTTGGGTTATCTTTCTCTTGGATATAATGCGTTAGACCTAGTGTAGCAAGCTATTGAACTAGACTTGGACCAATAAGATTTAACACAACGTGGTGGATGTAGTAAGTTATTGAACCCAAAACACTTTATGTGTATTAACATTTTATCACTCACATCACACCCCCACAATCCTTGCTGTCATTGCTAGCTATTTTGTGCCACTAGGCCATGCGTACGCTCGATATTCATAAGTGCTTTAGAGACTTTACTAGAATCTCATACAAGTGGTCTCACTTGACACTCATATAGGTGATTTCATCAAGTGTATGCTGCAAATCATACACCACCCGTAAAGGCTACAAAAATCATTAAAAGCTTTATAAGTTGTTAAGTTTTCTCACAACCACATAAAGTTTAATGACTATAAACCTTGACCTCTCATTAATACAATGTCTAGCACTTTCTCACACCATAAGAAAGGTCTAAAAATTGAAATTGATTAAATCAATTTTATTGTTAGTAGAACTAACAAATGACTTGTTTTTCTCATTGAACATTCTCCAAGGGATCTCTAAATCACAAAGGTTAGGTTATCATCATTGCTTGTTTTCAAATGGCTTAATAAAGTCTCATTCCCCTCAATGTTTTATATAATAATTTCTTCCCTAGGGGTTTAAGGCTGTTGATCAGCTGAATCCATTAATAACTTCACATATATGATCAAAATATTTCAATCTCTTAAGCAATTGCTTCACATACTCTTGTTGTTGCCTTTTGGCAATCACAACATATAGAATATGCACTTTTCCGTAAGGGAATATGCTTGCTAAGGCATTTTCTTAGCCAACCAATCTCATACATTACAGAGACAAAACTCAGTCCACATAGTAAATCAAATTATACATGTCTACTTGATTGAATTCCAAGTGACAAAATTTCTAAAGATAAAATAAATTTGCTCATAAATTTATTCTCATCTCAATCAAAGATTCAATTAGCATCATTGTATCCTTAATATAATGGAAAATCCACTACGATATAATTAAAATATGTACCTTAACCAAGTGTAGTGATATAAACCTCTAGTGGATTTTGTCTCATATGTATCAAAGATTCATTTAACATCATTGTATATTCTAATACAATGAAAAATCCATGGTGTTCAATATCATAAATTATGATACTTAGTATATAGTATTATACAAATTTTGTAATACGAAAAACTCACACTTGACCCTACAACCAAGTAAAATTAATTACTCACAATATTACCATTACAAGAAAAATTGTTATTTTCCAGAGAATGTATCCCGTCAAAAATGATTACATTATCAACGAAATTTATTGACGGACCATAGTTCGTGGGAAAATATATAATTTCTGATGGATTAGGTTTTTGTCGGAAATTAAAATTATACCAAAAATAAAAGATCCCAACCCTAACGAGGGACTTAGTGAATTCACATTTGGTGATTTTTGAAATCCTTCACGCCTATTGTCACACCGTCACGCACGAGCTCCACCACTGTCACGCTGTCATATAACGAGCTCCATCACTGTCACACCATTCTCGGATGAGTTTCCCAAGCCTCTGTCGCACTTCACAGCGCCGCCATTCAGCAGTGACTGTCGTTGCACTCACCACCGCATGACTGATTTCATTGCATCTTGTAACAATCTTTGTCAAAGCGAGAAGCAGAGGAACAACTGAATGAGGTGAGATGCAGATCTTTTGAGGAAACATCTGCTTTCTAATTTCTCTGAAGATTTCATTATATGCCATGATTTTATGTTGGGGCTTAAGAAAATTGAAGAGATTTTTGCTCAAGAATGGAAAGTTGTTGATGATTTGTTAGGCATAGCCAAGGTATTATGAACTTTCAACAAATGAAATCCTTCTTTGGTTGTGTTTGTGTTTTTTGTAAACATACATATCAATGTTCACAATTTGGTTGGCATGTGAAATTTAATTTATTTTTTTCAAGAAACTCAATTTATATCATCTAGCTGATAATTATAAATGTTACAAACTCTCAGGGCAATACGTGTAATTAAATAGGAAACACCAACTCTCTGACTTGTTGGAGCTCTTAATGTAGGCAAATCTTCTTTGGTCCATGTATTCTCTACTGGCAAGCCTGAGGTATAAACCAAATGTTTGAATAATTTCTTTGTTAAAATCCATCTTTCATACACTGCTCTTATTTTAGGCTCTTTATATGGGTTTGAATTGATTTTTTTTATTTTACTAAGTATCCGATCCAAGTCTATGATAAATTATACATCTCTTTCAATTTCCTTCTTATGGGTATGTCAATTCTGCCCAAAAGATTTAAGATGCATATGGTGATATCAATCAGTACACAATCACTTTGGTTAAAATTGCTACTGAAGGATAAATATTTTTTATTTTGTTACTTGGTTGATATGTGGCATTTCCAATGGTTCTATGGTGGTGGTTCATAAATGTTCAAGTGAATTATGTCACAATTTTAGTGCTTTTTCCTTTTTTTCTTTTTGAACATCCCTTCTCTTTGTTCTTGAAAGAATGGTTTTTACTAGACTATGAGTAAGTGCTTTTTAATTGTATATATAATTTCCTTAGTTTCCTTATGTCCTAATTTCCACAATTAACATATATACAATTAAAAGGAACCTAACTAATCATATGTACAATGAACCTAGATACTAAACTAAGCTAGATGAAATATTCACATGTTTTGCTTTAGGCTTCAACAAAACTTTTTAGATGTCGAATATTTAAAGATTCATCCATCTACTCTTTTTCTCACCCTTTCTCATTTCCTTTCTACCTAATATTTCAGATTTCTAACTATCCCTTCACAACAAGAGGAATTCTTATGGGTCATATTATTTTAAACTTTTAGAAGTTTTAGGTTAGCAATTTTTTGACTGGTATTGATTATTTGCTTTATAACATTTTTTCCCATTCTGAAATGCATATCACACAATTGTAATTAACATTTATTTTGTTTTTCTCAATTTTTAAGTAGTATTTATTAATCTCATTTGGTAATTGTATGTAATTTTTTTAGTTTTAATTATCTATTTTCCTTGGTATTTTAAGTACGTTATTTGTGAGGTTCCCCATTAAATTTTAGATTCTAGATTGATAGTTGATCCAAAAAATGAAAATGAAATAAAGGTGTAACATGCTTCGGTGGGTAATAAGATGCTAAGTGTTCTTACTATTTGTTATTTTGGTTGTCTTATCATTTATGCAAAGAGCTTGGTAGATTTGTTGAAAATAACTCCTTTAAAGTGAGGGGTTCATTATGAGACAAAAATGTAAAGGTCATCAACTGCTGCTGAGATTGTCATAAATATATGATTTTGCATAACAAATTATGAAATTGTTAACTCCATTGAATTCCAATTTAAAGTGCAAAAGGTGAAGTATTACAAGTTGAAATAATTAGCATTTGAGACATCTTATACTGTGTAAATATTGTTACTAATTAGAGTAACATACTTATTATTATATGAATGCCTTGCATTTAGACACAATACATATACTTTCAGAGCACAAAAACACCAAAACATTTTTTAGAGCATTGTGTGGGAGAGATCTATGGGAAAGGGATTGCCCAAAATATTTTCCATGTAGTAGTGTGGAGAGCTTGGATCCACCACCACAAATTGCATGTCTTCTAGTGCCTCTTTCTTTGATTGATAAACCAGTTGTTAATTTGCTTATGATCTAGCCCTGTTAATGCATAAAATAACATTTCTGACGGATATTTTCGTTGAAAATTTCTAATGGACAGACAAAATCCGTCGATTAAAATTTTCTACGACCAATTTTTCAACGGATATTGGTCCGTAAAAAATCCGTTGAAAATTATGAATTACCGATGAATTTTTAAGGTTTCTGATGGATTTTGCCCATCGAAAATATACTTTTTTTGTAGTGTATTAACAGTTTACAGAGTATCCAATGTCTCATGTCACAAAAGATATTTACTTTAAAAAAATCACATTCTCAAATATTTCATGTAAATATTTTTCTTACAATCCAATCATTTTATTGTCAATGTAAAATCAATCAACAATCCCGTATAACCCCCCACATTAATCATTCCTAGCTAATTAGAACACATAAAGGGTTCACTCATCATCTAAAAAATTTTCAATAACTTCTCTAAAATATTTAAAAACCACAAAAATAAATTATGAAAGTACGGGGGATTTAATTCTTAATACTGCATCTAACACTACCGCATTATGCTTTTAAAACACACTAGTACTTTCAGAAGATAGTGTGTTCATAATTTTTAATCTCATCACTTGAAAGAAAAATCATTTTATAATAGTGTAACCAATCAATATTTATTCTACCAATTGAATTTGGCAACCAATTAGGAAAATTCACATAATAGTATCAATTGAAGTTTTATTATTAGAACCAAATAGCCTGTAATCAACATCACTAGTACTAATCGATATAACAAAATCACAATGTAACACAATTCAAGTTACATTAACAAGTGAAATTCAGTCTCTTCAAAAATAAATTGAAATTAAAACACATGATTTCATGTCAAAAGTGAATATTAATATAAATAAATATATAACAATTAAAAGTAACAATTGAATGATAATTGTAAATAATTAAATAACAAAAAATTTCAAATATAATATTCAAAATGAATGAGTTGATATAACAGTCAATTGTAATTTTAATTAAATACACATTCAATTTTGAATTAATTGACATATTCATGTGTAAAGAAAAAAAAATTGTTGTGATGGTAACAGCTTGCGCAAACAATAAAAAACAAATTAACCAATAATACGAACAATTAAAACTCAACTCACAATTAATTTACCCAAATAAAATTGAAAACAAAATCAAGACACACTACATTTATGTAAATAAATGTTCCCATTAATATTAACATTATATCAAGTTAAAAAAATTCATATTTTTTCGCTATAACAAGCTAACATTAGTGAGTGGGCTATTCAATAAAACAATTAAAACTGGTTGCAAATGAAACATTATGAAATATCCATTTTTTTTCCATAGTAATAACACAATTGAAATATAAATAATCAATCAATTGCCTGTGTAGCAATTTACTACCTCCTCCGCTCCTTGTAGCATTTTTCTCAACACTTAAAGTATTGCCTCAATATATATCAAACTTTTAGAAGTATTCTAATCACCAATAACCCATGTGAACGGTGAACCTATTTTCTCCTTCACAATTAGAGTGGAAACTTAGTGTAGTTGCCCTTTCACTCAACAAAGGAGTGGTAGACGACGTGTGAGGTACAACGAGAATATCAACATTCATCCCACATTTTGCAATTTCTCTACGCGCTACGCTGTCGTGAATGATTGATTGTAATTATTATGAGATTTAACCTTTTGAAATATTTAATCTAATATATAACGTTTCATCGAGGGACAGTGAGACAAGAATGTGGATTTATGCAAGATAAAATTAATCTGAAGCATTCAACATGTTATCAATTATTGCAAAGACAATGTCTTTTGATGCATTTATGCAGTAACACCAATTTATTGTAAAGAAAACTTATTTTTTGCTCTCTTTTCTGAATTGTGCATGTTGAAGATATTATTTGTATTGAACATAATCAATTGTTTTGATGCTAGGAGTTTGAAAGAATGTCCACACTTTATGTTATATATCTAATAACAATTATAACTTTGTAGCATGCATAACCTCATGCGACGTTTTCTTTCTTGCATGTCTCATCAGGGGAAGGAGAAACATGGAGATAGAAAAAAAAAATACTCAAATTAGGACAAGAGAGTATGAGTACCTTTGTGCACAATGCTTCAATGTACTCCCCCAATTTTAGTTTACCGGCAGCATTGTTCAAATTACAGGATAAACGTAAAGTATTATCACGATGCTTCTCATCTTCACTAAATGAGTGATCAAATTCTATGTATTTTACAGCCTACAATATCAATGAAGAACTTTATTCTGTTATGTACCTAATTAAGTGGCATTGAGAAAGAGATCCTTCTTTAAAAATACTCTAATTAAGTATAATGAATAACTTGCAAGTTGTAGTAACAAATAACTTAACCTTTTCATATTTCTTGGATGCGCGCCTGAAATTTTCAACCTTGAACAGCAGATTTCCATCATGCTTCTTCCTCTCACAAACTTCTATTTTCTCTTGTGTGTCCATTTTCCAAAATGGTTCTTCCTTTTCACAACAAACATTAATTTGAGAATAGTATAACACCGCATGAATACTGCTGTTGGTTTGTTGGAAATGAAATGAAACAAAGTAATAGAGTCACACACAAATTGCAATCAGTAGCTGTTTGTTGGAAATTTGAAAATAGAAAAATAATCTTGAATCATTATATCTTGATTGTTAAGGTTGAGAAAATTGATTGAAGGAAAGGGAAAAGCCTTATGTTGACGTTTTGAATTGATTGATACCTTGACCTATTGTATTCTTTGGAAAACTCCACACATATTTCCCTTTTCATATTAATGAAACTAATATTTACAAATTGCAATACATAGGATAGGAGCAACTAACCTTAACAAAATCAACCAATTCAACTTCATAATAAAGGACTTTATTATTGGTTTGTGTTTCCCCGTGAATTATTATAGTCGCTCAAATATTCAGCATCCACGGTCACAAGAGCTTGTTCTCCTTTCTTCGTTGTCATTATTGCTCTTTCTAGACCCTCGGGTACCGGTTCTGAAAATGCATAGAACAAAGCAGTACAAAGATTAAAATTAAAGCAGAAGAAAAAAAATAGAGAACACAAAGAAATTGTAACTGATATTAAATATGCATGCTCCATGATCATGAACAACAACAACATTATACCTTCCTGAGTTGTCAACTCAAAAGGTTCTTCCTCTGATCCTTTGCTTTCAATAACCGTACCATCTTCCCCTTTACACAAATATATCACTGCAGGAAGTGAAAACATTTATTAACAACCTTAGGATGCATTTGATTTTATGTTTAGTTAACATTTTTTTGTTTATAATTTGCCAAAATGCCACCATTATATCCAAGATCATGTTCTTGGGAATTGAGATAAAAGTTACCTTTCACTTGGGATCCCTCGTTAGGATGATCAAACCCCTCACCCGCTTTCTTAATTTTTTTAAGTATCTTCTTATCTCCCGTGACATCAGTAACAATTTTCAATGATACCAACTCAAGCTTGATGCAAGTTAAATTAGAATCTGCTGGAAGAACACCGTCTAGCTCAGTGATTTTATTTGAATTTTGACCGAGCCCGTCTGCAAGTTATGTCCTGATATTACAACATGGTTCGAATTGTGGCAATACATGCATGTTTCATGTGAAATAAAATGTGACTTCGATTAACTTACAACAGAATCTCAGACAGTTCTGCCACCTCGCCCTTCAAACATTCCATAGCAGGACATAGATAGCCTGTTCCAAACACTAATCTTTAAACATTCCATAGATGGATTAGTTTCTTATGATTATTTTAAGGATAAATTTTAAATACAATATCTTCTGTGTTCTTAGTGTTGCTCTTCTGTCAAAATTTAATTTTCACCTCAATATACTGACATTTAGTCATTTAATGAAAACTTTTATTATGCAAATTGTCATGGTGAAACTCTTAGTTTTGATGGGAGAATAACACTAAAAATACTTAAAGAAATTCATCCTATTTTAAACACCTAAGAAAATTTCTCAGAACTTATATATAATACCAGTCACAACTGACTATAGTAGTAGGCGCTGAAAGTATGCTCAACTCTCACTAACGTACCATCACTTACATTAAACTCGACTCCCTGATCAGACTTGGAGACAAGCATCCCATTCTCTAGTCTGGCTTCATATTTCACTGTAAACAAATAATTTATGTACAAGGTTAGCTATCTATTTCTATGTGACCAGGGTTGGTTATAAGATAGCATGCATTGATTATTTGATTACAAAAGTTCACTTTAATAAGATTATTTGATAATATAAGAACTGTTATAAAAATAACTTAGAAGTAGAGAAGACAGAGAGAAGAGATGAATGAGGAGTTCTTAGTTCTTACTATATTTCTACAAATGAGGTACTATTTATAGGTACAAAGCTGGTTTCCAATGATTTAATGTATTAAAGTGAAACTCAAATAGTAAAAAACTATCAGGGAATATTGAGTTATTGACAATTATATTACTATTAAATATGGACAATTACCTAGCACCTCATCAGCTTCTCTGGGAGTAGCCCATCCTTCTCCCTCCCGTATGATCTTTTTCTTGATGCCTCCATGGCGAGTCAAATCCCTTATGGTACTCCAAGACACCATTTCAATGTCAAAATGAGAGTAGCATTAGGAGGAATCAATGGAGGGGACCCTTCTTCCCCATATGCCAAGTTAGGTGGTATTTTGAAGATTGCACTCTCCCCTTTCTTCATGGTGGCAACTCCTTCATCCCAACCTTTGATAACTTCACCCGGTAGCACATGACAAAAAATACTTGGCCTAAGACATTGCCTAGTCTCTACTCATGGATTGAACAGTAATAATAGCCATACCAATTTCATTTCATTAACCACATTGTGTATTCAAGTAACTCAACTACTCATACTAGCTAGTTTATATAATTTAATGACTTTATTTTTTCCTTAGCAGTTCATACAAATGAAGTGCTTACATTGGCCTAATTTGAAACGAAACCGGGACCCTTTATCATAACTCGATTCAAGAGCTGCTCCGTTTTCAACTTGTCCTCTGAAATGAACTGAAAGGTTGAAACAAAAGAAGCAAAGATTAGGTGTGAAAAAAGAGAAGAAACTATAACTGAAGTATATGAAAGATTTGGAGAGTGTTTTATTGCTTTCTAGTTTCTAACCTTCCACTTCATCTCCAGAGAATGGACTTTGCCAAGTGACTCCTTTTCTGAGAATCCGTTTTGTGAGACCTTCATTTCCAATTTCCTTCACAGGGAATTCGGAGTCTTCAGCACCTTTCAGTTCATTTTCCAGAGACTGGCTTAGCTGAGAGAGTGCCATTGACATCACAGAAAGAGAGAAAAAAAAAAAGAAAAGAGAAGAGCTTCAAGTTTCTAAAACAGGATAAGCCGTTATTGGTTTCCCTCCTTTGGAGCTTTCGGTTTAGTGACATTTCTTCATTATTAATTTACCACCATTTTAGTTTGTGGATTCCACACTTTTCCACAACGTAAATGTTTATTTCAAGTTATTTTTATATAATCAAAATTTACAATTATAATTATGCTTAAATACGTAGATTATATTTTAAATTTATAATAAATAATTTAAATTATGATACAAGGTCATTTTTAATTATTGATAAATTTTTAAATAAATTGTTGGAATTAAAGTTATAGATACATAGAGTAGATTAAAAAAATATTCAGTTAAGAATATCAAATGTAAAATAAATTAGAAGAAAAAGATAATTTAAAATGATTGAAAGACAGATTTTTTGAATAATTGTGGCACTAACATATGAAATGAACTTCCAAAAGATAAAATAATTTGAAGGATGAAGGATAACTTTGCTGATTTTGCTTAAACAGGATTATCTCTAATAAAAGATACATCTAGTTTAGAAAAAGAAAAAGAAAATATTAAAATTTAATTAAAAGATTGAAGATGGTGAGAATCTTATTTTCGTTTTGTATTTTAATTTATGATAAAAAAATTATATATATATATATATATATATATATATTATAATTTATCATTAAATTTCTTTATGCCTACAAGTTTGGTTCTCTTTTTATTTTTAAAAAATTATTCTATGTAAGTTTTGTAAATGGCAAGATTAAATAGATATGATTGAAGCAGGCCGAATAAGTCCTAAAAATGGAGCCCGACAACAATAAGGCAAAATTACATTTTTGGTCTCTCAGTTTATCTTCAATTTTAAATTTGGTCATCCAATAATTTAATTTACAAATTTGGCCCCCTAATTTTATAAATCCCTGTAAAATTGATCCTGTAAGCCCGATTTGGATGTTGACCGTTAACCTCAGACGTTGACTGTCACGTGTCAATGCCACGTGTGACTGCCACATGTCAATGCCACTTGTCAACGTCTAAGTGGTTCCCTGTAAATGTTTCATTTTTTGTAGGTAAAATTGTAGTTTTGTTCCCCTAGTTTTACTCCAATTTCGATTTTGGTTAATTCGCACATTTGGTCCCCCAGTTTTATAAATCCCTTTATAAATTCAGCCAAATTTCATTACTGGAGAAATTGTATTTCAAATTTCAAACAAAAATACCATTGTCATACATAGGCCACTTAAGCAGTCATATACACATAATACCGCATGGGGGTGCAAAAAAAGAAAAAAAAAGGAGGTTATTACAGAGCCTGTTAAAGTAAGAGATATGAAAATTTCAGATTCAGGTTGAGATTCATGCGCCACTTTCCCAAGTTGAACAACCCCAGAAGTGGGAGAGAGACAAAAAGTGATTTTTTCTCTGGATTCCAAGTGAGTGAAAAACTTGTAATGAAAAAGAAGTGCGAGATTTATCAAGACCTATCATGTCTCTAGCAGTAATGGCTAAACCATTCAAAAGATCAATTTTGCAGGAACAATTTATAAAGGGATTTATAAAATTGGGGGACTAAATGTGTGAATTAAACTATAGGGGGACCAAAATTGAAATTGGAGTAAAACTAGGGGACCAAAAGTGTAATTTTACCTAAAAAAATGAAGCTTTTACAGGGAACCACTCAGACGTTGATACGTGGCAGTCAACGTCTGAGGTTAACGGTCAACGTTCAAATCGGGCTTTCAGGACCAATTTTGCAGGAATTTATAAAACTGGGGAACCAAATTTGTGAATTAAATTATAGAGGAACCAAATCCGTAATTGGAGATAAAGTGAGGAACCAATTTTATAATTTTGCTAATAAATAATTGAGCTTTACCTCATTTTCATAAGTTCACCGCCATATTTGGATAGAAATACTCATTGTAGAAATACATTTTCATTCTGTATCTCAATAATATTTATTGAAATATACAATGGAAATGTATTTCCATTGTATATTATAAAGTCACACCCATCAATAACATAATAAAAATATTTTTGTTGTGTATTTGAACAAAATTGGCTGAGATAAACAATGAAATGTGTTTCTGCTGTGTATCTGGACAAATCTTATTCAAATGCATAATGAAAATTCGTTGTCATTGTGCATGTGGGCAAAATTTTGTCAACATATACAACAAAAATGAATTTTTGTCAAGGGTATTTTTGGTTTCTTAAAAGAATTGTCAGTGAACTTAGCAGAAAGTAGTTAAAAATAGCACTGCGTTAAATTACCTTGCGTTCGCTTCAATCTGAGCTTATTCAATTTGGACCACAAATCAAAAGATGGACTCAAATTTCCTAACAGCCTAAATAGTAATGAACTACAATACTTCGTCTTTTTGCCCATTGAAAAGGAATAAAAATATTTTACTTCCTTCTATGCTATGAGAAACGTTAGTAATGTACTTTTAATATGTATTAATATATTTTTATTATTAGATCACATTTATCTAAATCATTAAATAATAAACTGAAATTTATTAAATAAGAGTGAAACACATCTTCTAACAAAATATCAAACTATACTTCGTCATTCTATTTACACGTGTAAATATAATATAACAGACACGTACATATAAATATATATGATTGTGATTCAAAGTTATTTACAAGTTATGTTAAAGTAAATTAAATATCTCCCCCTCTCAATTTCTAGCCACATGAATCAATGTTAGAGGATGACCTCAAAAATAGAAAACAGATCACGTCAAAAGCAAAGATACATTTATCTAAGGATGACCGTTTCTTCAGGGGACGCCAGTGACATTTATAGGGTCATGTCCCACGATTAAATTATTAGAGTTCAACAGTATTACGAGTATAAAATATATTTTTGTTGTTTGTACTTTTGATTAAATTTTATTTTAGTTTCTATAGTTTTAAATCAATTAATTTAATTTATAAATTTTAAAAAGTAGGTAAATTTAACCATCACACCGAGGAAAGAAATAAAAACTAAAATATAGAGATTAAACTTGATCTATATATTTTAAAAAATAGGTAAATTTTAGTTCTTATTTGATCCCTTGACGTGAGAAATAAGTTTACCTATTAAAATCGAATTTGAAAGAAAGTACTAGAAATAAAAATACATTTTACCATTATTATTGTACACAACAATCAGTCCTGACTATTATTCATATAACTACTTTGGGTTCAATATGTAATGACTATGGATAGTGATGTTTTAGTGCTTCAATATCGATATATAATAACTAGAAGATACAAATGATTTCAATATAATGTTAGCGTGAGTTAACTCTATGTAAATATTAGCGTTGGTGTAAACCCTTCTTGTGTTGGCTATATATAACACTGATGAATAACTGATATTAATTTAGCGTCAACTTTTGCCTTGTAGCAGATACCTAAAACTTTAATTTGTTGTAGTATTACTTCAGTCAACTTTATCATAAATTGTGAGTATGAGAGTGATAGTGTTAGTGAATAATGAAGATGAGATATTCCATTTTCAACATTTTTATGCCATAAAGCATTATTTGCCAAATTAAAATTTGTGACATAAAATGAGTCATGTAAACCAATACCATACAAAAAATAATTGTGTATCATAAAATGTCACTCATTGCTATCTTGCAGGCTCCAAATGATTTATATTTTATTGATCTCTCTCCAAATCTTCGATAATTTATTGCGAGCAATCGAATCTAAGATGACATTCTACCTAGCATGATTATAAAAGTCAAGTTAATTGTGTGAGGATTGATGACAACAACAATATATCCATTAGAGAGAAAATAGTAAATAAATGGTGAAGGGGGGAATGGTATAGTAAATGCTTATACTGTTCTGAGTTTCGTTAGTGTCTCCTGGCTAGGGTTCTCTTGTCTCTACGCAACAGAGTGCTTTACAAAAGATTGAGTACCAAGGGCCAGATATTAAACTATGAATATGTGGAAAATAGATGTTGCATAATCATTTTCTAAGGTAGTGACTTTCATTCAACTGATTAAATATGTTCCAATATTGTATATCTATGCTGTAGTCGATGATCCTTCAACAAGGGTAAATAACTTTCCTATCCATTAATACATATAACACTCACGAATATTATTTTTTTGCATGGATTAAAAATCATATGTGTTAGTCGTCCAAAAGAATTTTACATTTACATACCGTGAGTTAACTCGATTGTTTTCTCACATTCAAAAACAACACCACTACATCAATAATTCAATGAGTTAACTCTCAAGAATATGTTATTTAGGGCAATCAAAAAGGATTCTAACAAGTCTTGTAATATATATGTCGAAAATTTGATGGATAATTTCATTTATTGTTTGCACAAAGATTTCATTTCTTGAATAAGATAACTATTTTACATTTGGGGGTAAAAAGATAATAACATTTCCCAATCTTGTTAGTGTACGGTGTACCCAAAACATTATATAACTATTTTTTTTAGTTATATAGTGCTTCTGATGTATGATTAATTAGGTTATCCATTGAACGAGCGTGTCGTGCACTATAAAATATAAACAGTGGTTTAACATGTCCCCCCACTACGCCAAACAAGATGGTCTTGCACTACTAATTATTTGATGGATGATTGTTGGTGATATCAGCTTAAGCAGGTGTAGCTAGCTTCCGTAAATGATTGATTTGAATCAGTGTTTCATATGTGGCGTAGAAAAATGATAAATTATATAAATTAGTTTTTTTCTTCTCAATAATATTAAAAAACAATAATAAAATATTATGCTCTGAAACAAATCCGAATAATAACATAACAATATTTAGAATTTCTTTTACATATGAATTTTGATATTAAATTAATTTATTTACGGATCATGTCCTGATAGATTCTAATTAACACATTATTATACTTTTTGCGTCTCTAATTATAAGACATAGTTGATTAATGGCTTATTAAAAAATTATTTAATTTAATTGTTAACATTAAATGTATTATAATTTTTAAAATTTGTTTAATTTTATTGAAAACCTATTTATATTCTTTAATCTCCATAGGAGAAAGAAACATATAATTCAAAATTTTTAATAAAAAAATAATTAATATACAAAAATAAAATAAAATGAATTCTTATAATAAGAAACTAAAAAAATTATTGGCTATATATTGTAATTAAGGATGAAGGAAGTATTATATTCAATGGATTTTTTTTTTCGAAAATCTTGAAAGCAGAGTAACCCATCAGAAAAAAAAAAGAAAAAAGAAAAGAAGAAGTACCACTCCTTATTCTTCTCTCTCTATATATTAGGATTTAGGACTAAAGTGGATATACAATCATGTTGCAATACGTAGTGGACGTTGCATCAGATGTCTAATGCTAATTGGCCACGACATATCTCTCAAATAATTCAAGTATTTATTTTCATATGTTTTTTATATTGATATTGATGTAAAAGTGTATTCAGCCTCAAGTTGTTAGACGCTGATGCAATTCTAGTAATCATGTATAAACGAATAATGTGTCCATCACATTATGTTGAGCGATTGTTGCTTCTCTGTCTCATCAGATTAATCCCATTTAACTCTTCAATCTCAAGTCCACTAATAAGGTAACCAATCCTATAATCAACTCAATTTTTTTAAAGAAAAAGGTCATTCAAACAACCTATTTATTCTTGAGTTGATACACTTAATATACCAAAATAGTATGATTCCTTTGTCGTACCACCTTATTGTTGATCAATTTTTAAGGATTCAATACTCATTAATAGATGTAATTTGAAAACATTTTAGGGAGATAAAATTAGATCATTGGCTCCTTTTATAGTGATCGTTTTTTTTTCTTTTTTCAATATCTTTCTTAAATCACTAGCAAAGAATAGGTTCGAAAGTTTTATCATCGATGCATCTTATGAAGCCAGTTGTAGTCTTAATTTGAAGCTTTCAAGATACGTTAGAGTTATATATATATATATATATATATATATATATATATATATATATATATATATATATATATATATATATATATATATATAAACTCTTATTTCTTTTCTTCTTATCTGCTCTGAGAGTTTACTTGTTGGCGTTGCTTAAAAAATTCAGATTCTTTTTTCTCTTATTCTAAGATTTTAATTAGACGTCTTTATTTTATTTTTTTTCCTAGTGGGTGCTAGCATATAGCTGCATGATACAAAGTCATATCCCAAAATTAATTACTTTTCAGGGAGGACGACTCTCTGTCATACTCTTTCTGTTGTAGATCAGAACAAAATTGTTGTGAATCTAATACCAACAAAACAATGCTGCCTAATCATCCACTAATCTACATTTCTTAGTTAAAGTTTCAAACCAGGTAATTAATCCAACTAAGCTAACCTCAGAAAAACTTGTTTGGTCACCTCAAATTTGCATTTTGCAAATTGTCATTTTCCTTAGGTTAAAATATGTTCGTGCTTCGTGATATATTGAGTTTTATATTTGCTCTATGATAAATTTTTCTTACGTTTTTATTCCACGATATTTAAAATTTTTTGTCATAGATTTTTACTGGCGTGGATGTATTTGTCAAGTTAACATGCCATCATGTTCCGTATGTTGTCACTTGTGATCAAATAATCAATTTACATGAGCAAATGCAAAATTCCTTGAAATTATGGAAAACAAATGTAAAACACTAACCCATCCATCTAGCACATGTGGCAACATAGGTGACAGCTCACATATTAACTTAACAACCATGTTAGCATCATATTGATAGAAACTAACGACAGGAACCTATGATAAAAAAATTCAAATTTTAAAAAGTAAAACTGAAATTTTTTTTTATCAAGAAGCAAATATAAAACTTGAATATATATTACGGAACACAAATATATTTTAACTTTTTTTCTTGTGCTTTTTAAGGAGCCCCATGTTTGAAGCTTTAGATTAAATAGAGGTCTAACTCTAAACATTGATATTAAGAAAACTTTTTTAAATATACTACAAATATTTTTTATCAAAGACAATTTACTTGAGACGGATATAATTACTGTGAGTAGTAAAACTCTTCCTTTAATCTTTAATGCAATTGTATATTTAGAAGTAAAATTTGAAATTATTGATTAGTTCGGAAGAATTCCATGCACCCGTTTATCAGTGTGTTTGTGCTCAGTGATACTGAAAAACTTTATTAATTATGCTTAAACTAGTTGGATGTTTGAGACCATCTACAATACCAAAGAAGAAATATACTGCTAATCTTCCATGGGAATCGAAGTTAGGGCAAAACGTGGCGTTGGTTGGTGTGATTGTATCTAACATATTATCCTCCAAATTGGCCACTTAATTGACACATGACGGAGACAGAACCATGGATTTGCATTTTTAAAGGAGTTTTAAGAATCAGAATTTTGGTGCAAGCATTTTACGGAAGTGTAAATTTGCATCTCTCAATGGACTCCTACTTAATCCCATGGTTGCATCACGTGGAATCCGTGACGTAATTATTCCTCCCTAGATATTCAGTGAGTGAAGGGTATGTTGCATCACATTGACATTGGATGCTTATTCATAGATAGAAGAGAATGAGAATCTGTCCTTGTAAAGAAGAGTGACATATTTTTACACTGAAATTCAGGGTGTAATCTCTTCACTACACATACCTAACAGAATAAAATATTTCAGCTCTTATTATTCATCAGTGTCACATGAACCTTAATCTAACCTTCCCTAAGTCCAAATTAAATAAATCATCCATTGGCTACAGTAAACCCCATTGAAATTAGAACATTCTTCTTGGTTCTAATTAAGTTGATTATTTCTTGTAAAAGTCTATGTCAATTTAGAAACTGCAAACTTTTTTTATTTTGAATAAATGGTTGACTAATAATCGATATAGTGTGAACTCTCAGCTAGAGATCTTGTAACCTAATGGGAAAAGAACACTGTGTTATGAAAAAAATAAGCAAAAGAAATAGAAATTCTCTTCCTTAAAAAAAAAGAAGAAATTCTTTATTCCTACTCTATGCACGATTAGCGTAATAGAATCTTATACAATAAATGTACTGTCACGTCATTTAATGAAACTCGATAATTCATAAATAACCAAATTCATTGAATTAATGATATCTGTTAGGTGATAAATTAATAATATAAGGGTAAGTCTGTTTTAAAGTTGGCTAAATTTGATTCTCGTATAACTAAATTTAAATAGTTAAATATAATCAAGATATGTGCACAGATTAGTCTTAATAATAAATTTAATTATATAACGTGTGTAACAGTGACAAGAATTGATTGCCAGTAGTTGCAAAATGAACATTAAATTTTTTATACTAATAATATATTCAAATTAAATTCTTAAAAAAATATTTAGAATTTTATGTTTTTGTTTTAACATTATTAAATTAAATAATTCTTACATGTTAGTTAAGGAAATTTTAATATATTTCATTAAGTATTGTTAATTACTTAAAAATAAATATTGAACAATTTTTATATTTATAATATAATAAATATTTTATTTTCGTTAAATACTTTCTACCTCTACTCTGTTTTTTTTATAGGCTCTACCACTATTCTGTATGTTTTGTTAATCTTGGGGAAATTAACTAGGATTTCAAACTTAACTGAGACAAATCCCTTTTGTTCATGTAGCATAAATTTGCATACAATTGTAACATGTTATATTGATATAGATATTGCTTTCTTTCAAACATTCGCATGTAATCTTCAGGTTGCGGTGTCCTTACTTTACTTTGTCATTCTTTTAATATTCTGCCAACCATGTATCAGGGAACTCGTGTCTTATAGGATTAGAAAAGTTTTAGCTCCAATAAATCAAGATGGTAAAGAAGCAGCATCTAATGCTAAAATTATAGAAAACTTTCATGTACGATTAGATCGTTAATACCTGCAATTAGATGTAAGCAATTCTCCCCAAGACATCACAACATTCTCTGAATTATTCACTTTGGAGAGAGAGAGAGAGAAAAAACATTTCTGCAATGTCAATTTTCCTTTCACCAAAGTGTGCAAAATTTAAGTTACATTATGGACAAGTAAGGTCCACACATAAGCTCCTATTCAAAATACAAAAAAGAGAGAAAAAAAAAATAATCTAAAGTTAATTTTCCGAAGAAAGTTGGTGAGTACACAAAACACAACCCCTTTCAATTTCTCTGTTCTCAATTAACGACCCATTTTTGCATTGCAGCCTCTATTATTATTCATCCCTTTCTAATCTGTACCACTTTAAGCTTTTGGAGCACTAATGACTACCCTTAACTCTCTCGAGGCTTCACCCTTTTGCATCTCAATGTCGTTGTTTGTTTCAGCATCTTCTACCACAGTCTCCAACCTCCCATTTTCTGAACAACACTTCATCACCTCCATGGTTGTCTCTGCCTCTTTCTCTTTGTTCTCCTTGTGTTTGCCCCATAGAACGGAGTAAAGTCCCATTACTATGAGAATAGCACCAACGACCCTGAAAGCACATGTAGATAAATCAACATCAATAATCGGATTACTCGTTGTTCACCACTGTTTCAAAGTTGAGCCTCTTGAAATTGCGAACTTTCAACTTTTATGTAAATTAAAACACAAACTTTTAGTTTATGATAGAAGAGAGTGACTCTGTTATCAAAACTTATAAGCTGTGAGACGAAACCGCGGGAAAGCGAAGTTTCTTTCTTTGTGCCTAAAAACTTATAAGATGTGAATGAATATGAGGACTTAGTACTCACCCTCCGAGATATATTTTTTCTGCAAGGATGAAAGCACCCATGATGGCTACGATAATCATCATCAAAGGGCTGAAAGCAGTTACGAAAACAGGACCTTTTTTCTGCATGACAATCCCTTGAACATAGTAGGTGATACCTGATGATATTATTCCCTGTGCACCAAAGTTTATGTCCATTTAGACTCTCCTCATATGGTTCAACATAAAATAGATAGATAGAGCAGAAAAAATTATCATATGATCCGAGACTACCACATAATCCTGATTCTTGACCAATTTTTATGTGACATGTACCCGAGTTTTTTAATTTAAGATAAATAGTTAATAAAACACCATTACGTGTCACGTAACAGTTAATTGAGATCAGATGATGTTAGACCATATAATAATTTATGAGATAGATGGATAGACAAATAGAGGCTTACAGCATAGGCTGCAGCAAGAAGGTTCATGTCCCAGCCAATGGTCCAAACAGAGGGTTTGTGCTCCATGACAAAGGTAACTGCAATTGACTGCAGTGTACCCAAGGCACACACAAGTGCTGTGAGGGAGAGCTGAGCAGGGTATTTCCTTAATGTCACTGCCTGCATTAATCATAAATAATGTACACAAGTCACTCTCATGAATAAGAATCAAAGTAGTAGTAGTTGTAGGTGAGGTACTCTTTCCACACTGTTTGAATTAAACACTTAATTACTTGCCTGAAGGATGAAGAAAGAAGCCCATGAAAGGGTGGCTAGTATTAGAAGAATAGAGCCCTTAAACCAATCCTTTTCACCAGAATCAGTGGTGTTTTCAGGTACATAGTTTCTGGGGTGATGCATGTACTTAGACCCCAAGAAACTGATTACTTGCCCTTTATACAATGTCATCAACATGGCCCCAGCAACTGTTACAATAGTTCCAATCACCTTTGCTTGGCATCTTACTTTTCTCATGTCCAACTTCTCCATCCTAATCCAGCCCAAGCATAGAGTAAAACCATGTTATCTCAAAGCAATAAAAAAAAAAACAAAATAGTACTAATACTAACAAATTAAAAGAATTAAGATCAAGATTAGCCGATTGTTTATTTAAATATACCTAAAAATAGCAGCCATCACAAATGTCATTGCAGGAAGAATGTTGCTAATCGCACATGAGTAGGTCGGGGAAGTAAATTTCAGCCCGGCATAGTATAAGTTCTGATCAATCACAGGCCTATAAGAACAGAACAGAAAAAAGAAGAAAAGAACAAATTTTAGAACATGTTTTCAGGTTGCATCGATCATAATGAACACTTTCTAGAGCAAGAAAATTACTAACCCAAGTAGACCCAACACAAATATTTGCATGAACATGAGAAATGTCATCTTGGGCCTCACTTTCCTGCCAATGACAAACAGAAGAAGAGAAGGTTAATCAGAAAATGATTCAGAACAATGAAACAATGGTTTTCACTTTTCTTCTCCCATTTTTTTTTCCTATGTGAATGAGTGATAGGTACCTCTCTAGAACAATAGCAAAAGGAGCAATAGCTGCAGTAGCAAAGGCGTGTCTATAAACCACAAGCACATAGTGGCTCATCCCACGGTTGAGGGAAACCTTAGTGATTATGTTCATACCCGCAAATCCGAATTGCAGAGAAACCATGGCTATGTAAGGCTTGCACCTCTGAAAGAAACTCCCACAATACCCATCTCCTTCCATTTTTTTTCTTCTTTGATGTGTACGCAAGGTAAAAGGACGGTACTCTGAACTAGGAATAGAGTTTGTGTACAGAGGAAGAACACTTGTGGTTGTTTGTGTCTCCTAAGTGAAAAACGTTACCCCCACTATGGTATTTATAGCTTACAAGAGTTAATGTTGGAAAACGACACTTTAGATCACGTACGATTCCTTCTTGAGGCGGGTTTTTACGTTATCCTAAAAGATTTATCTGTAGTATGAGACACAGGTCCCCCAGAACATATACATGCCAATGCAAGATAACTAGCGGCCTATTATCTCAAGCATGGGGACAACCACGTGTAACACTCTGGTTTTTGGTAGACAAATATATCAATATTTACTAAATATGTATTTTAGATTTTTATAATTAATTAAATTAATAATTATTTTGAGATGTGTTTTGAGTTAAAATAGGATTTTTAATAATTATTCACATGAACCAGAGATTAGCAAAATAGAGAATAAATAGAATTTTTATTTTAGAATTTAAATAAATAATGAGAAGTGAGTTTTATTAATTAAAATAGTGATTTTGAAGTAAATAAAATAAATATGTGCTTTTAGAAAATAGATAAAGGCTTTTAGAAAATAATAGGCTCAGAGTACTCAGATATATAAATAGTCATTTTTAATATCAGAGTAGTTTATCTACGTCCTCTCCTCTTTCTTCCTCTCTTTATTCTTCTTTCTCTTTCAAAATTCTCTTTTTTTCTCGCATACACTCAAACTTGTTCCAATAAAATTACAATCTCAGACTTATAAACCGTTGGATCATCTTGACATTTAGACACCAACTTTGGAACTATTTTTTTTACATTCCAACCGTTGGGATTTGTGAAATATTGTCTGTAGAGAGAGATATGACCCTTGCTCAGAGACAATGAATTTGAAGCTCTAATCCCTTCTCCTTTTCTCTAATGCATGAAAACCCTAGCAGAGCGACTAGAGGAAAAGCTTAAAGAATCTTAGGAAACCGCTAGAGACTTTATTGTTGTCGGACTACACACATTAGTCCGCTTACATGTAAGGAATGAGTTAGTCACACTTGAGGATTAGAATGAACATGTGTAGGGATCCCTAAATGATCAATTTTTGGTTATTTTTGGTTGTTTTATGAAATCCAATTATATTCTCATGCTTTTAATCGCAAATTGACTGTGTTTGATGGACCATTGATATCCCGATGCGCAATTATTGTGAAATTGATGTGTTCTATTTTCTTGTTTCGTGCTTTAAAAATTTATCTATGATCATAATGTGTCTTTCTCTTGTTTTTCTACCTATAAATTGTAGGTTTGATTGCTTTATTATCATGAATTGAGTGCGCTTTCAGTATATTTGTGTCATGAGATATCTATTTGATTTTAATATATTATTGTTCATTAATTGTTGACAACCTCCATATTTTGCTTATTGATGATGATCGGAAAGATTTTTATATAATATTCCATAATACCACGCGAATGTGTAGGGTTGTGATTTGCTCTTGAATCAATTGGATAATCACAAATCTATATAAAGAATAGGATTGTTTGAAATGTTCTTTGTCATGCTCTGGTCTCATAAGCTTCTTATGTGTTAATGATTATATATGTATATGAACTGTTAAAACAAATTAGGAATTAATAGTTCAAATAATAAATTAAATTGAAGAAAATTACTATACCAAGATTCAACGATAAATACTTTTAATGCATTATTAGTTTAATTAATTATTAAATCTTTTTAATTGAAAATAATATAGTTCAATTTAATATATATATATATATATATATATATATATATATATATATATATATGTTTTGTGTCATGTAAATATTAATTTTGTGTAATGTGTATATGATTCATGAGGTGTGATAACATGTTGCTTTGGGATTATAACTTTGTGATTGAGATTATGTGTATGTGATAAATTGGGTATGTGTTGAATTGTAAGATATATGTGTATTGAGATATTATATGCATTGAGTTGTGAGCTATGAACTATACAATTACACAACTGTAAGACCCTTTGAGGACGATGAGTTAATACGTGGTGAGTTTTATGATGGACTCCACTGTAGGAACCCAACGAGTTTAATCATTTTGAGACGTGACGAGTTAAAAATTACAATAATATATAGGCTTCAGTGAGCCATATATGATTTTAAATGCTTGCATTAACAAGATGATAAATTATACGACTATAATATGTGAATATTACTACTGTATGTCGTGTATATGATTCATGAGGCATGATAACATGTTATGTAGGAATCATGAGATTATGATTGAGATTATGTGTAAGTGGAAAATTGAGTATGTGTTAAATTGTGATATACATGTGTATTGAGAAGTTGTGTGCATTGAGTTGTGAGCTATGAACCATACAATCACATGATCATGGGTCTTTTAAGGGC
Organism: Glycine max; assembly: GCF_000004515.6. Lineage (NCBI taxonomy): Eukaryota > Viridiplantae > Streptophyta > Magnoliopsida > Fabales > Fabaceae > Glycine > Glycine max. The sequence continues at coordinate 38,914,549 of NC_038255.2, forward strand.
GACAAGTTTATGCGCGACGAGTATTATGATGGAATCCACTATGGGAACCCAACGAGTTTAATCACTTTGAAGCGTGACAAGTTAAAAATTATTTTAAGAACAATTGAGGAGTCGTGTGATTTGTCTAGTTTATAGATAAAGTCTGCATGTTAAAATATTTTATGGGTTGGACCTAAATCAAGAGGGAGAGGCCCTGATGGATTCTTTAGAGTTTAGGCCTTGGAGGTAAATACACTTGGTTTTAGTGTTCCTCTAAATCTATGTTGATCCTATATGGTTGGAGCACTCTCACAAAAGGGAGTGACCTTGACTGGTCTTCCTATGATTTCACTTAGTGAGAGTGATCTAACTTACCAATGAGTAGTCTATCTTGTCATGTACTCCTAGGCGTCTGACAAGATTTTTCACTAACATGGTACCATATTGCATATAGGATTGAGTCTTAGTGTATCTATTACATAACGCTTGTGTAATGATCATTATGACTTGTTACATGATGGTGAATAATGAATTGTGTAAGTGTGAGATGTGTTGAACTTGAGATGTGTTGCTTTGAACACGTGATTAATGTGAAGGTGTGAAATGTGATTTTGTGATTAAATCCTTGGGATAAGTGATGTTACGCAATGAGTGGTAAAATGATGCAACTTGTGTTAAGTTGAGTTTGTTATATATATATATATATATTCTTTCGTTTATCTCTACCTGTTTAGGAATGTGATAACTCACTCCTTATGTGTTGTTTGTGTTTGGATCCTGTGATGATCTCAAACTTTGTGTTTGTGAGAGTAGATGGTTAGGTGGATGATTTTAAAGAACCTCATGCTAGAGGACACTAGGACACAACGCTCTAATAGGATGTGGCATTAGGACATGAGTTTCTATATTATTTACATAATGTTTTAAACATATTAATTTATGCTATTACACTGCATAACTTGTTTCCTTTTGTAAAAATTGGATGACCTTGTTTTGGGCTGGAGATGTTTTCATATCCTTATTTGATAAGTTTTTAATTTGATGATTAATGTGGATGTGAATCTTTTACCCACGTGAACTCTTTTATTTTTATTGAATAAAATCTCTTTAATTAATTTCGCATTTTTATGCATGATATTATATAAATATGTATGTCAGGGTAGAGGATCTCACATTTAGTGGTATTAGAGCAGGTCAAACCTTTCGGCCAGTGTGTTATGTGCTTACCATATTCTGGTGGGTGCTTTGTGTGATTTCTTGTGATTATTCTATTGTTTATGTTTGAATTATTGCTTGTTTTTCCTTTTCGCATGATTGCATGAGACTAATTGATGCTTGTTTTTCCTTTTCGCTATACCATAATTCCACTATTGAGTCATGAGCTATGAGACTGACTATCTCTATAATTCGTGAAATATGGTAGGACATATGGCAAGTCGTTAGGTGATGCAGGTAGTCTTGATATTGATTGATAATGTCTTAATGAACCTTTATCTTCCTACGTGTATGTTGTTAATAAGCTTATCTCTCTCTTGATGTGTGGATTAGTGTTGTGGAGACCTTTTGAAGTGTATATATGCCTTGGATAAGTGTGTGTCTCTTGATGTGTAAATGCATGAATGCTTAACTCCTTTCTTTTGTGTTTAGTCATGAATGTGGTTGTTGAAGCTTGTGATTCATTAATACACCATTAATGACTGTTTGATTCTTATTTCTTGTAAGTACATAAGTACATTATATGCTTGTGGTAGGAACCTATAAGTCTATGTATGCTTGTTGTATGGTTTTTTGCAATTCCTTGCTCATAGCAATGCTAATGCCTTATAGTTTGATGACTCGTATCAAGATATATTTCATAAGGAATACTATTTTGACCGTACCTTCCGATTCTGGTACGAACCATTTCTTTGTGTTGCATATTGAAGTCAAGTGATTTGATTTTACTTGTAAGTCTTAGCATAATTCATTCCTTATGTGTCTGTGCTAAACAATTTGCTTTCTGATGATTCTGTCACAATCAAGAAATTATCAACATCTTCATATGTGTGTACAATATAGTCATGTTTTCATCTCTAAAATTCATTTGAATATTTGTTGTTGATTTCAGATGGGTGATCCTCCTTGACTTGAATTATTGCCTCCAATTAATCAAGTGCTAGTCTTATTATAGGCTGATTATCTTCCTATCACGCCTCGTTATACTGCTTGGTAAACAGATCATGTCATTGTTCTATCACTAGTAGAGAGAGACTTTTGCCTTTGTCAATCACATTAAGGTGTTTCGGGAGGAAATAACCGAGTATGCATGATCCTTGTTACCCGTAGACGGAAGTCAAGCTTAGTAAGTCCTGTACCTGTGTTCCTTGAGGATATGCTTAGTTTACCGCCTAAGTATGAGATTGAGAATCTAATAGGTCTAGTAACCATAAAAAACTGTAATAGTAGAGATGTTTGGTGTAGAATTGTTGAGCATATAGAGTAGTTGGAAAAGTTGTGAGGACTAGTTAGAAGGTTTAGTGTGAAACCTTAAGAAGAGTGTAAGGTGGGCGTTGTTTGCTAAGCATAAAGGGATTCGAGAGTGAGTGTTCTTGCGTAAGGTAGGTAACCTAAGGAATTAGTGATGATAGTCGTATAATTAGTGAGATAGATCTTAGTTCTCCTTACCAACTCCAAAGATTATATTTTGTCATGTCGTCGTCAAGCACCTCAAACTTCCAATTAAACTTTTGCATTGAATTGTATCCACCATTTTTTTCTCACTTTCCTTTGTTAGCATCAACTTCTCTTGAACTAATGTGGAAATTGGTTTTGAATTTCTTTAGAATATTGTCTACATACTTCTTCTGGGAGATATAAATCCCATCATCCTGTTGAATGACCTCAATGCCAAGAAAATAAGACATTAATCCTAAATTTGTCATCTCAAAATAACTTATCATAGCCTCCTTGAATTTTGCAATAATCCTTAAATTGTTGCCAGTGGAGATTAGATCATCAACATAAAGACATACAATGAGAATATCTCCAGGATCAACAAATTTAGATGTATAACATGTGCTCCTAAGGAAATATCTCGAAACCATGTTTCACAAAATAAGAATCAATTTTTTTATACCACACTCTTAGCACTTGCTTCAACCCATACAAATTTTTCTTTAATCTATAGACCTTATCTTCTTTTCCTCTGACCACATATCCTACAAGCTGCTCAACATATGCTTCTTCTTCCAGAATTTCATTTAGAAATGCAGATTTAACATCCATTTGGTATATCTTTCAATTATTTTGAGCCGAAAAAGAAATAATTATGTGAATAGTGTCTAATATTGCAACAGGAGAAAATACTTCAAAGTAATCAATACTTGGGTTTTGCTTATATCCTTTTGCAACAAACCTTGTTTTGAACCGATTAATTTCTCTGTTGGGATTGTACTTTGTCTTGTACTTACACTTCACTCCAATAGGCCTTTTATCTGCAGATAAATTTGTTAGCTCCCATGTATCATTCTTTTCTAATGCATGAATTTCATCATCCATGGCTTTTCTCCAATTCTCATCACTTAAGGCTTCTTCAAATGCCAATGGCTCATAATCAACAAATAAAGCAAAATTGATCATCTCCTCATCAGATGGCTCATTATCATCTCTTGGTAGTTAAGGGTTTCCCTACGGCTTCCTAGATGTTTATGGTTCATCAAGTGTTGGATCTGGTTATCTTTCATTTTCTTCATAGTTGTTAGTAATCATTATTGTTGTTTCTATCTTGGTTGAAATTTTCTCGGCCTTTACCTCTGAAATCTCCTCTTCTTCCATTGTTGAAGTTATCTTGACTCATTTTGACAAATTTTCAAGACAAAGAGGAAATGAGAATATAATTTGATTGATATTCAATTGACTACTACATAATTGAGTAGGTACAATATACATTTATATACAAATGGAGCTATAAGTTAGGAAACACATTAGTCTAAAAATAGTATAATATATAGGGCTCTAAATATCAAAATATATTCTACAACTCCCCTAATCTGAGGAGATTACAACGAGATCTATGGGCAAAAAGTCCCAACACTTTAGCCTATATATACAACAAGATTTCATCAAGTAAATGAAATTAGACAAATCTACATATACATAAAAAGGATTCATATACCATTAAGCTAACAAACAAGGATCCTTATTAGATTTAGGGTCCGTCTAGAAAAATAGCTTAATTAAGATCTTTTTAATAGGTTCTTATTATATTAGCTAGAATTTATGTTATAAGTGTTTAAAATTTCATGACTTATTTGAATTTGGATATAACATAATTAAACGCTTACACAATCTTTAAATGTTTCGATGTATAACTACATAAACACTCATAAGATCTCGTTGTCTCATTTTAAAAAATAATAAATAAATAAATCATAATTAAAAATTAAAAACTTACTAAATAATTAATATACTAACTAACCAACTATATATATATATATATATATATATATATATATATATATATATATATATACATATATATATATATATACACACACATATATCACAAAAATATTAAAAAAAATTAAGTAGCAAATTTAAAAAAATTGACACAAAATAAACACCATACACCTATCAATAGTTTTAAAATTAAAACCTCTTCAATTTTTTTAAAGTTCAATATTTAATAAACAAAACCCACGATTAAAATATATTTGGGTATCTAATTAGGTAAACACCTCAATTTAGAAGAGTTAAATCTCATATAAATTATCAAAGAAAAGGGAGGATGGATGAAACAAAAATAAGGGGAGAACTGGGAAAGAGAGTGGAAAGTATTTATATTGTGTTTTTTTTTTATCATGTAATTAACGAGAGTTAAAAGACAAAAGACAAGTTGGAGGAGAATGAAGTGCTTAAACTGGTTGTACTTGAAGATTTCGGTGTGAACAAATACTATATCCAATGTAATCTATTGTCTATTACTCTTTTGTTATTTTCTGATGACATCAAGTACACCAAACTTAGCATGCATGTCGTAAAAGATAGCTAGGACCTCATTACATGATCTTGTTAAAGATTTAGAATACCTTACTTGATATGCTGCATTGTTTCTTTGACAAGACACCAAATAGGCATACAAATCAGCCATTTTGGTTATTCATTAAAGAAAGCAACTTGAGCAATACTTATCAGGAAGAATTTCACCTATTAATCCATAGAATATTCGGCTAATTAATTTCTGATATACATGAGAAATGCGTTTTCGTGGAAACGCAAAAGTTTAGTCCTATCTTTCTCTGATAACATATTATTGGCTCTGTGAATCTCAGAATTCAGAAACTTCAATATGTGGTGTCTCTTCCCACCACCTTTTTTGTTTCCCTTATTTAACCCCTTTTAATTTCTTTTAACATTATTTTCTTCATGATCAGAAGATAAATATTGACGCAATTGATCCTATATATTTATGCATGTCTGCTGATCAATCTGCAAAGAATTACGAAGGTGTATTTGTTTCGTGGTTTTTTTTTTCTGTTTTGATATGATTAATAATTATAAAATATTATTTATTTTATTGTTTTTAAAAGAGTTATACAAATAACGGTGAAAATTATGTATTATTATATTTTTACGGTTTTATGTTAAATTTTTAAGGAAGAAAAAAATAAATTTAATTAAAATAGTATTTTATAATTATTAATCAAATCTACAAACCAAGCACATCTTAATTAAAGAGATGGTTCAATTCATAATGAAGTTTGACTTGCAATGAGAAAATCACATCAAAGCCAAGAAAAATACACTCATAAGAGAAAATTAGCTTAACTTACATGCTACAATCAGAATAGTTTCAATATGATTAAATTTTGTATGATCAAAACAAAAAATAATATAGAAAAAATTTCATAATAAGTCATGCATGCTCCAACTTCGGTTTGGTGTAATTTTTTTTCCAAACTGACAAGTTAGGACTCATTTTTAAATTATTAATCATTTTAGAGTAAATCGTAATAAGTGTTATAACTTTTTTTTTAGCTGAAGTCATAAACTTTTTTACGATTTTAGTTTTTTTTTCATTTACAACTTTCAATTCGTAAATGTTTTTTTCCCCCAAATGTGTTTTATACGTCAACTTTTTTCAAAAAAAATTATAAATATTTTTTTAAGTTAGTTTTTAAAAAAAATTGTAAATTATTTTTTTAATTTAATTATTTAATAAATAATTTTTTTAACTTTTTTTAGTTTTATTTAATATTTTGTATATATTTTTTATATGATTTTATTTAATATTTTATATATTTTTTGAATATTATTTTATTTAATATATTTTTTAGTATTCTTTTATTTAATATATTTTTTAACTAATGTTAATTAAGGAAATTGATTTATTTTGTAAATGAAAAAAATAGTGAAAAATATTTAAATTTAAAAAGACTAAAGAGAAAAATAAAAAGACAACATAATACATTAATATAAGTTAACTAAAATTTAAATGAAAATATTAAAATTTTTTGTTACTAATATTAACTTATAATTTATTAAATAATATTAATTTTATTTTATAAATGAATTTAATATTAACAATAAATAATAATTTTGTAAAAAATTTATTGTCAAAATAAAAACAACATAATATATTAATATAAATTAATAATAGTAACGACTAATATTATTTTTATTTTTTATATTTTTCTTTAATTTGTATTGTTTTTCATTATTTGATTTAAATATTTCGTATTATTTTTTCATTTAAAAACAAATCAAATTCCATAACATTAGTAAAAGAAATATATAAAATATTAAATATAAAAAATATTTTAAACAAAATAATATTCAAAAAATATATAAAATATTAAATAAAACTTAAAAAAAACATTTATTTATTAAATAATTAAATAAAAAATATTTACATTTTTAAAAAATTAACTTAAAAAAATATTTACAATTTTTTTTAAATAATTTAACATAAAAAATAAAACATTGACAAAAAAAAAAAACATTAACCACTTCAGAATCATAAATGTAAAAAAAAATATTTACGACTTTAAAGTTATAAATGTAAAAAAAAAATTACAACTTTAAATCATAAAATTGTCGTAAAAAAGTTTATCACTTTAATTAAAAATAAATCTTAAGAAATGTTACGATTTCAAATACAAAAATTTTAACACTTATTTTCAATTATTTCAAAATAGATAATAATTCAAAAACACCTTAATTGTTAAATTTGGAAAAAAAATTACAACCAAACTAACGGTATTAATGCCTCCAACTTCCAAGGGAATCTTGTTCCCTTTTCACCACATAAAAGAAGGAAATCAATATTATTTTCTCGATCTACTTTTTTCCCCTTCTTTCTTATTTTTTAAAGGAAATCTTTGCTTTTAATCATAATTCCTCTGCAAGTACTTAAAGTTTCATGTTTTAGGTGTAAAAAAGAAAATATGAAACTTTAAGTACTTAAAGCTTCATATGATTTTGCATTGGCATGCTAGCTAATATATTGTACTTAATAAATAATAATAATAATAATAATAATAAAGCGTATGTTACACTTTATTCCGGAAATGTTCATACAATTCAACTACACCAAATTTTATAACTTGCAACCACACATTTCATATGCACCGTACTAACAAAAAAAATCTAATTACTTCTGCAACAGACTATCTGTCTCATTATTTAAATTTTTTTCTAATAGATAGGTTTCCATATATAGATTGCCATGCATGATTCATGCATTTTAGATGAAGAAAAAAGATAATATATATGCTGGGTGTCTCAAAATCTTTGTCACTTAAATTGATGTTTATTAAAGTGTCTAAAGGAGGCTAGCAAGGGAAAATATTGAAGAGTCTGCAACCTAGTGCAATTGTGTTAAAAAGTCATGAAAACTTCACAAAAGGCGTAATAAAAAATGGGTCTTGAAAATAAACGCTTATATCATACACACACAGACAGAAGGACTAATTACCTACAAAAATGTATGCTTAAAAATGTATCAAATAATTTATTAGTTTTAGAGGAGGACCGCACAGGGCATGTTATTATTGGTCTATGATCTTGAGCAGAATTTCCACACAATGGTTTGAAAGTGCACTGATTTGAGTGGTCACTACTATTTGTCTCAGCAGAGTGCAGTATCCATCTCAAATAAAGAAGAACACAGCACGCACTTCCTAAGTGATACGCATTCAAAAGTAGGGTGTTGATAGGACTGGCCAGCCATGGGGTGTCGTTCCTTTGCTGGAAAGTGCACCAATTTTATGGCGAACCTCTTAGGATAGGCTTATTCATCAAATATCCATATTCATAAATTAAAATATTATTTAAACTTGGATACAAATATTATAAGAAAATCCTTAAACATCTTCAATTTTAAAGAAATATCATTATAATAATACCCTTACTTCACTAAATGAATAAAGATAAAGTTGAACCGGAAAAAAAATCAACAATTTAATTTTCTGAAAATGGCAAATAAATTAAGACAAGTCCAAAGTTCTAAAATAACAATTATTCATGGCAAAAAGTTAGCATTGTCATCAAACACAATATGTATATTATACTTTATACTTTATTTGCGGATTCAAGTGTGGAATTTTGAACACTTGCAAACTTCGTGGTAACCAAGTGCATGTCGGCTTACGTATTACGTTTCATATTTTCCAAATGACTGTACTACATACAGTAAAATCTATATATAGTTAATCTATACTTTTCAATATCTTTGAGTGCGCGCGTGATAGCTTGATTCAAAATTAAAACAAAATGAATAAAAAAAAGTGCTGGAATAGAAGAGGGAATTAATGAATTATACAACTAATTATATAGACCTAGCTCCTAATGATCACAGTGAAAAGCATGCTTTAAAGTTAATTTGCATTGAGTAAAATCGTTGGTTACCAACAGACTTTGGTTGACGGGTTTTGATGTCTGTGTGCGTACTACACTTCTTTAAGTAAATAAGTAATTCATAGCCAAAAATTTATGTAACTTGAAATTTATCTTAGTAATTTAACTAAGAATACTGCTTAATAGTACGAGAGAAATTAAGTTCTGAAAGGTTTTGAGTCAATTAGTTATTTTGACAAAACACTGAAATCAAAATATATGAGAGAAAAGAAACAAATATTTCCAAAGGATGACACGTATTATTCATGCAATTGTAAATAGTTTTGTGTTGTTTAATTACCATTTTCCTTTAAATAATGATCATATATGACTAATTGAACTACAAAATATTTGTGTGACGAAATGAACCACTGAATGCAGAACATGCATATATATTTCTCTTTCCTTTTCGATCTCATAAATTTAGATTTTAACATATTTGAATATGCATGAGCTTACCATAGACAAATATCATATATGTATTCCAATTTGAAAACAATACATAGTTGTTATATATTCACCAGATTTTCTTTGTCCTTTGCTCACAAATCATTGATAACACGTATTCTCCGATGTATTTATTTGCTTATGTCACGCCTCTTGCTTTATCGTGGCCCATCATTAACATCAACAAAAGTTTGAGACATATTGTAATATATAAAATGAAAACCAAAGACCAGAATATCCCCAAGAGGACGTGCAATGTTTTAGACCACATATCAACAAATCGTCCTCATGCTAGGGATTCATCAATTCTATGAACCCATAGCCAGCAATTATAGTTCACAATAGCCACCATGAACAGTGCACATAACATAACACACTTTGGGGGCGGATATGAACTTGTAAAATGTCTTAAATGCCCTTACTCGATCACATCAGCAGAGCAACTACTAGAGCGGTCCCCAAGTGGCTGGGAATAGCTGTTTGAGCAAAAGTGGCGCATCACAAAAGCGAAATGGGGATCTAATCAGTAATCACATATAACAATCATCACGACGTTTTTGTCTCCTAAATGTGACATGCATGTAACATATATAGCTAGGTCCAATGACATAATTTAGTGACCAACTGGAACGGTCTGGTTTGAGGACAACCTTAGGAATTTTTTCTTTTCTCTTTCTATTTTTTACAATCTTATAGATATTAAGTTTCAATCAATTTTATGGATAATTAATTTTCATTTAGAAAATCTAGAGATCACTACCAACAATGTATTTTTCATTTATAAAATTTCAATTCGAAACTTTACTTAAGATATTTAAATCCAGTCCGGTTCAAACTATACATAAGGCTTGCTTTTCTCTTTAACCTTTCTTTAAGTTTATGAAATGAATTAAAAGTTTAAAACATGTACTAGGAAGGAAAAAGAAAAGGTAGAAGAAGAGACAAGAGGCGTTAGGTGCCCTTCACTTACTATTCGTGAAGTGAAAGAGCAAGTGGGGGTGTTTAAGCATGGAGCTGTAACGGGTCCTCTCAAGTAGCAAATGTTGGAGCCGAGTGAAGCAGTGAGGAGCCAATGAAGATCTGTTACACCAAGTTGTTTGGTGTTTTTCTGTTTTCACTTTCCATTTTGATTGCTCTTTTTTCTCGCCCGAGTCGTCATAGACTTTTCAACAGTAGCTAGGGTGTGCAAGATTCCACTAGCAAAGGGTAGGGCTCTCTCATCAACATGGTTTTGATAATGGGGCTTGTGATGGGGTCGAGGTTCTCAAAAGCCACCTGAATTTATTCGTGTCTAGGGTTGGTACTTTTGTTTTTGCCAATTTGTTTCCTCAGTTTCGTCGGTTTCTCAGGTGGAGTTGGATTAGGTTGGAAAAATTTCACGCATGGCGCTGATGAATTGCTAGCAAGGAGAGCACTAGCACACAAACGGACACACGCTAGCTTCTCATCTATCTTTTTTATTTGTTACATGTATGGGAGTGATCAAGACAAAGCCTAATCCTAAAGTATATTACTAATTGCATTTTATCTTAGGGTTCTCTAACTCATTCAAGTAAATATGATACCAAAAAACTTCATAATAAATTATTAATGTAATGCTCTATGTACTTAAAAATGGTTTCATAGGTATAATTTTCTTAATTATGCCAATTGTTTACTATATGGGCTTTATCCCATTTTTATTAATTTGGATTAACTTAGGCATACAACTTTTCATTTTTTTTTTCTGACTAGACAACCTTTCATTTTATGGTGATTTAAATCTATTATTTTCTATTACATTTTCTTCATTTTTTTGGCTTTCTCACTTAATTGTTAAAGAAATCAAAGCAGAAACAACTTTAGGACCTAATATTAATGTACTGTGATTTTTATCAGTATATTTTTTAAATTGGGTTTGCTGTTACAATCATAAGTATGCAGCAAAACATGCATGGAAAAACGACAATATGGAGACGCTGTTTAACTTACTTTTTAATTATTTCACTTACCATTTTTTTCAAATGAACTGCTTCTAGACAAATGCATTAAAACAAGATGTCAAAAGTTTAACATTGATAGATTTGTTAATGTCCAGTATCATATCCAAATATTAACAAATTTTTGTATCGACTGTTGTAAGAACATTAATTAAAGAATTAAATATTAAAGGAATAATATAACGATGAAATATTTAATATATTAAAATTGAAATGGTTATTTATTACTTTTAAAACAAAACTAGTGTGTACCCTTCAAATATGCATTAGTATTTGTATTCATGTGGTATGCAATATAAATTATAATTTAAATTTAATATTTTAATTATGATTTATTTATCAGCAATGCTATTTCCAAAGAACCACAATGCAATAAGTAGTTTCTAGCTATTATTCTAGAAACAGTCATTAACTGCTAAATTTAACACAAGCAAGAAGAAAATTAAACAATTGTATACTGGCAACTTTAAGATTTTTATTAAAGATTTATCTACGCTTTGACGTCATATACTCTAAGACTATCTCAATTATATATAAATTAGCATAATATACATTTGCATCTTTGCCTGTCACCGGCCATCGAGTTATAGTTACATACGTTTTGAAAAGTTTAAAGTATATATCAAGTAATATATAGCGCAGTATAAAAAATGTGAGGACACAGTTGTTGCTACATGTGTCTGAGGCACAGTGTCCTAATTGTGCACTCAAACTCTAATTGAAGCAAAAAGAAAAGAAGAGAAAATAACCATAAATAAATAAACCTTCGTCAGTCAAGCTGAACTTTTGACTCATTTTGATCGTTGATTTGACTCAATGCGCAATCGCAAGGAGAAGACACCGTTCTTTTTCATTATCTTTTGTGAAAAATCTTTATGATGAAAAAAACATAAAGGACTTCCACTAAAAAGTATATAATACTAACAAATCATGCACACAAGTTTGTATCTTTCAAAACCAATTAACCAAAACAAAAAGCCTCTCACTACTTTTTATCCCACATTGTTTTGTACTCTACCCTAGCCTTTCATTGTGTTAAAGGCAAAGGAAAATGCCCTTAGATGAATCAAACAAAAAACCTCCGAGTTGTCAATCCTTTGTAGTAAGACTACTCCTTTTTTACTTTGAGCATTTATCTATCTTTCAAGTTGCTAAGAAACATATCCATTTCAGCAATAAAGAGGGTCTATTATTGAATCCCACTTAAGTACTCTTCACCAAAAGTTCCTGGTCAAAAATCATTCTCACACAAAATGATATGTTACAGATCGAGTCCTTACAATCAATCATTCAACCAATCAAAGATGCATCTTTATGATCTTTCTTTGTCTAATTTAATACGAATCATGCACCGCCTTCACATAATTTATAGAAGCTCTATAATGCTTCTGCTTTATTAATTGCTTTGAAAGCTAAGTTTTCTATTCATTGAGTATACTAATCAAAGTACGTGCAATCTCATGCATGTAGCCCCCCCCCCCCCCAATAGATCGAAGAAGTTTGTTCAAGGCCATTGAAGAAGGAATTGTCGTTATGGAAGGTGAGTGTTGAAGAATATATATATCAGCCAATAGAGCTGCTGCTGATGTTATATAAGGGATCTAAAAGCAATACAACTAGGGTCCTTTGTGCCATTGACTCTAAATTGTTGAGAATAGACTTTGTGCAAATAACTTATGATACATAAACTCACTTTAGGGAGATATTGAATCGAATGGAATACAATATATGAAATTTTATTCAATTCAATAATTTGTTTAAAAGTGATTTAAATTGGATTTGATTATTCAATTATTTTTTGTTTCTAAAGGTGAAGTTGATATTAAATAAATCTAAAGGTATACAATAATCTAAGATTAATTTTTTTAAGTGCTAACTATCACATCTAAATTACAAATATTAGTAAAATTAATAATAATTAAATTTCTTTAAAAAACTAATACTAAAATAAAACAACATGACATAATTAAGAGAATATTTTAAAAAAAAGATAACAGTTTCATATATTTTAATTTTATAAGCATGAATTTTATGGTAATTTCATAAATGAAATTATACATATGCGTACTTGAGTTTAATTGAATGAGTTTATCAAATTTATTTGAAATGTTGTCCAATCTAATAAAAAGTTCAGTTTTTATAATTTTTAATTTGTTCAATATTCTGTTTATTTGGTACAGTTATAGAAATTTGTATTAAATTGAATCACTTACGAATATCTCTAACTTATTCTATTTCAAAATATATTTGTTGTTTAAAATAATAATGCAAGGATTAAGAAATTCTCAAAAAATATTAAATGGTTTTAATTATACGAAAATTTAACTATATATAGTGGAATGAGTTCACTATATTAAAATACTCAAAATATATTAACAACTTATTAGTGTCTTTTATTTGTAAAATATTAACTGATATAATAACAATAAAAAATTAATATATATATCTTCTTGATTTTTATTGTTATTCATTGGATATTTGGAAGTAATATAAAGTACATGAAAATTAACCGTAGAAGATAAGAATATCTCTTTCTCCTTTCCTTTTATGTGTGTTCACTACTCGAATGCGTTTACTTTAAAGAAAGGTTTGATGATGAATTAATTTCAAGTGCAAAGCTTTCTCATTATATATAACAGGATATTCAAAAGTATTCCCTGTTCATGGTCAAATATTCTACCTTTTTTTTTCTTTGGAAAATAATTGATAACTAGTTAGGACAGGACCTATGTTTTGATATATTCCACGTAGAAAAAAAGTTCTCGTCGAATTTTGTCCCGTTTCCATGCCTCATTTAGTGGTACAGTTATGAAGTTTTATATATTCGGGTCATGCACACTAATACTGTCATACATTAAAATCTAAGTGGATGTGTATTTGAGAAATTTTTTGAAAGCTTGGTATTGCTGAAATGAGAAAAAAAATGTAAAACTAATTTATCTTCTGATTCTTCTCCCACGAGCGCTAGCTAATTGGTACGTGAATCTTGAATTAATAAAGATTGAGTGAGTCAATTTAGGAAAATAAATAACAAAAATCATTAAAAATTACATAAAAGTCCGGAATAACTCAAATTTATTAAGTATCATCATAAATACTATTAGAAATGTATAAGAATGCAAATACTATAAATAAATAAAAAGGATGAAGTGAGATATTAAGGTCTTTTTTAGAGAGAGGATGAGGCTTTGACAATGGAAATCTTATTGGTGGTCTCACTCTTGACATTATTTTTGGTTTATTTTTTATGTTATATCCATATATTACTTGACAAACTCAGATTGATATTAGCTTGTGTAACACAGGCACCCAAGAGAGTTTACTTGAAAATGACTACATTTTGTAAATTTTGAAGAAAAATTTGACACTGATTGAAGAACCACAACCATGTCTAATCTCAACCATGGTCATGGATGTCACTAACAACCATGAGAAATGACCATGGCCACTAGGAGAAAAGTAAAGTTTTGAAGAACAACACCAAATTTTCGATCAAACTGTGCTTATGGTCAGTCAAAATCAGAACCAAGCAATATCCACGATAACGGATAGTGAACCATGATCGTGGATGTGTCAGTATTGCATGGTACTTATCCAGTTGTTATAAATAGTGAGTTTTAGGCCCTATATATGTTATTATATTTTGTTCGATCTTTTGTGCATTTTGGAGTTTTTGAAAAGAGAAAAGGTTCATGATAGAGTATTTAGCTAAAGAGGACCGTGGAGATCACAGTTGGGACGAATTTTTGGTCTCTTTCTATTTTATCATGTTTACATTCTTTATTGTGTTTTCTAGTTTTGTCATAATCACGAGGGACTAGTTCCTCTAGTCCAACATTGTGATGTAGTTATATCCTTGAATTCCTTTTTAATTTTAATGGAATTCTTAATGTTATTCTGTTAGTTAAGTTTATTTTCTATTCTTATTACTATTTTAGAATTAATCATTCTAAACATTAATTGACTACCTGTCAATGATCATTCACGTGTAATTAATTAACTTGAGAAATATTTGTTTTCATATGACTTGTATGAATAATTATTGATCATCCTTTATTTGAGAACTTAATCCTTTGCACTAATTTGGTAGTTCTTTGATCAATTGGGTATTGAATTAGAACAAAGAGCATTATTAGACCACATGACCAAAGGCTAATAATTGAGTTAAGGGATAATGGTAATTGAAAATTAATTTGGGTTTCATTAGAATTAGAATTAAAAAAAATGGAATATTTATAAAATCACAATCCTAGACTGTTTTTCATAATTGTTTTCTCACCTATTTTTCTGCTCTAATTTTTTTTTTCCAATAGGATAATTGAACACAACTCCTTAAATTGATAAAACTCAAATTCTTTAGTTATTGCTAAATGGATTATTTAGGAGCACACTTGGTCTTCCCCGTAGATCCGAACTTAGGACAACTTAACTACTACTTAGGGTGTAGGTGTGGTTATTTTTATGCATTAAGTTTTTGACGTCATTACTAGAGACTAGTTGTGTAGTTCCTAGGCATTGATTTCAATTCCTTTAAAATTTTAATTCTTCAATTTTAGTACCTAAAAAACTTAATTTTTAGTAGTTAGTTCTTAATTAATTTGTTTTGTGTTAAGTTAGTAGTTTTTAGAAAAAAAATTTCTTATTCACATTTATATCACTAATACCATCATAGTATAACATTCAAACATCAACCCAATGCACTTGGATTCACTCGTAATACCTTGAGCATGACTAACTTGTAATTCACTACTATAAAAATGTTGATTTCCAATATTCATCACTGGAATTAGTTTCTGAAAAACATATGGGTCATTTGTGCAAGACATATTACTTTTGCGACCAAAATGATCAGTGGCAACATATTTAATCACTAACTAGATCGCTACATGATTTAAATTTTAAAATGTATTTTCAGAAAGTAGTGACTCATTTTGGGTTCATCTTCTTATTTAAATAATGATGTACGGACTATATTTTGGTTGCTGATGTAAATAATGATGTAGGGACTAGCCCGAATATGTTTCAATCGTTGAACAACAACACTTGTTTGTTGTATAGAGACTAAACTAATTTCGGTCATTATTTAAGTCTAATCAAATTTTTGACATTGTCATGGAAAAGGGTTTCAGTCGCTATTTTGATGTTAATATATCCATTATTCCTAATATTTAATTTTTAATATTAATTATATTTTAAATATTTAGTATACAATTAAAAATATAAATAATATTAACATATAATCATAAAATACTTTAGGATGTTATTTTTATAAAAAAAAAATACGTAATATAAAAATATCTTACAACATAGTTTATTTTATAAAAAAAATAGAGGCACTTTACATGTTTATTTTTGGCATGTTAATAGTGTTTAAAAAATGCTATTTAAACCACTTTGAGGACCAAAAGGTGGCACATTTTCAAATTAGAAAGACCAAAATATAGGATAAAATATTTGAGAAACTAAATTTGAACCTTAAAAATTTTATAGTTGGTAAAATCATATTTTATCATATAATATCAAATTTAAGATATCAATATTAATAATATTATAGGATCGAGTGTAAAATTAGGAATGTGGCTAACATATATAAAATTTTATTGATGTGGGTTGTGACAATGTATCAGGGTGTTACACACTATATTACAAATAATAAATAGGAATAAGAATACAACATTAGAAATATAATATGAAGTGTTATGTTGGTGTTTGATTAAGCCTAATAAGATCAAAGTGAAACATTGATAATTGATCAGTATCTAATAAAGGTCAAAGTTTATTGTTTAAGACCTATAATAAGATTCAAGTGTAACAATAATGATTGACTAAGACCAATAAGACTCAATTGGAACACTAATGATTAACCAAGACTCAATGAAACTCAAGTGCAATATTGATTATTGACTAAGGCCTAATAAAAACTCAAGTGTAATATTAATGATTGATCAAGATCCAATGAAACTCAAGTGCAATATTAATGATTGACTAAAGCTTAATAAAGGCTTAAGTGTAATACTGATGATTGAGCAAAATTCAATAAGGTCTAACTATAACACTAATAGTTAATTAAGGCCCAATAAGCACATTGTAACATTAATGATTGTTCAAGGCCTAATAAAGCTCACTTGTAATAATAATTGGTGAATGCCCAAAAAGACCAAGGCTCAATAAAGTTTAAGTACAACACTAATGATTGATTAAGATCCAACAAGGTCAATGTGTAAAATTGATGATTGACTAAGGTCCAATAAGACGAAAGTATAACACTAGTGATTGATCAATGCTCAATAAAATTCAACTATACATACTTAGGATTAACTAAGGCCTAATAAGAACCTACTAATCATCAACTCAATGATCAAAATATTTCTTATAAATTTAATAAATATATTTAATTCTATGACTAATTTTGCAACCGACAATATCTAGTCATCGATTTGGTCACATTAATTGGAGCAGCCAACTCTTCAATGACGAAGACAATGTTGTTTCCAACTGAAAATATCAGTGGCTAAACAACCACCGAAGAAAAAATTGGTCGCTATTAGTTAAGCGACTTGAGTTTTTCCATCTGATTCCTCTCGATTGCCGTTTCGGTTGCTGATCATATTAGCAAAAGAATTCCTGCATATAGCGACTCATTTTTGGTGACTAATCCATGATTTTCTAATAGTGATTCACTTAAATGAAAGTCTACTTCGGCCAAAAAATATTAGCGATAAAATTAATAGTATTTTTTATTAGGAGTACTAATTGATTACTTACGCTTAAATTTGTGCCCAAAAATTCTAAGGTGCCACAAATTGAATACATTTATTTTATGCTCGCTTTTACTAAGTGAGCTTTAAGTTTGGATGGACAAGAATTTTAATTCTAAAGCAGATGAATTAAATATTCTAAAAAAATACTAAATTAAGATAATAAATCAATTAAGGACTAGAAATTATAATTTAAATTTTCAAGGACAAAAAACAAAGAATGAAAATTTTACAGAAACTAAAAATGCTGACAAATTAATGGAAAACTAAAAATTGTAAAAAAAAATAATGTACAAAACATTACACAGAATTTGAAAATTTTATCGGATTAAAAAAATTAATTAATCATAATATCTATTTTGACAAATATCCTTGAACTCAATAAGTTTCTATACGACTTGCAACTATAATGCATCATCAATTTGTAATTGTGTTTCTCCTAAAGGCAATAATTAGCTCTTCCAAATTCGTCAATTATTTTTGTACTGCTAGATGTATATAGTACTGACATTGTCTTCTTCGATCACTAAATAAGAAAAAATTTCTTATCTTTAAGAGTTGTATGAATTGTTGCACCATTTGTGAGACATATAATCTTATAATTGATGCTCGTGTCCATAGGCCGAACTATGTTATTTTGAGAGGGTGCAGATTTGAAAAAAAGACACGAGTATATATTTAATATTGTTATTTTTTTTTTACACTTCTATTTTGTTTTTAATTTAAACTTTTGTTCCTCAATTTTTCTTCAACTTTTTTTTTTAATTGAACCTATTACTCCAATTTTTCAATCCATGTCAAATTTTATTTTTTATTGACTAGTTGTGTTTCCTTTTTAGCTCACTAAGTACTTTTAAGCTTTATTGAACTACACATTTTATTTTATCTCATGTCACAACCACAACCAACTATAGCTACAATGCAAAAGCTTTTAAATTTACCAACCACCTCACAATCACAATTACATCCATGGCAACCACATTTTTCCACAATATTCCATAATGTCAAGAATTGCAACAAAACTACAATCGTAATTTAAAACCTAATGATAATAATGATTATATTTATAAAAGTAAATTGTCTGCACTGATTTCCAATCCTAGATCCACCACTACTCCTGTCAACTAAGGAAACATTATCTTTTCGTTGAAAAAAGTAGTAGGAATTATTGATAATTAATATGAGGAAACAAATTAATAACTATGCTTAGAACATGACATGCTTTATAAATAAGATTAATGTCCATAATAAATAACCAAATAATTTTAATACCATAAAATATAAAAACTTTGATGTCCTAGTGTAAGAAGGAAAGAAAACATCAAGTTCAATGTAAGAATTTTATTATTGGATTATCCCATTATCAATTAGGAGATTATTTTTTCCATCTATGGCTAGTTTAATATAAAAAAAAAAAAAAAAAACTCATCAACATCCGAATGAGATTCTTCATACACAAAACTTTTCTCTGTATTTTTCTCTTTATTTTTTAGATATTCTTCATAAATGTAACAAGATGCTTTAGTATATAGCAGATATGTAACCAACGGCATCTGCCACCACAATTTTAGTATATGTTTCTAGTTTTTTTGCCCATCTTGGATTTTATATTTTCTTTAACTTTCTCAATTTATTTATCTACTTTAGATGAAATTGAGTATTATTGTAATTATTATCACTATCCCACAATTACTATATCGAAGTTATGACCATAGATAAGGTCGTAATCAAGATGACATGACCTCAAGATTGCTCATAAGTTTATCATCATATGTTTTTATGTTATACTAATAATTTGGCATGAAAAAAATATAAATAATAATTAAAAGACAAAACTATAAAGAGAGAATATATAGAGGTGAAACTCATGGAAGACAGAAAATAATTATGTTTTATTTTATTTGGTTCACATAATAAACAATATTTATACAAATAAATAAAAAATAACAAAAGAAATTGTGAAACTCTAATTATATAAACATTTATAATATCATCTTTAAATTAAGGTCTTATTAAATAAAATTAATCACGTCATATTTTTATTAAGAGGAATTAAATCAAATGTACTGAAAAATACTAGTTAGTAGCTAGATGTCTATAAAATAATGATATTAATTCGTACTGGTAATAACTACTAAAAATCATAGAATAATACAATAGGTTTGACTACGTTTATGCCACATGTGGGAATTAGAAGACTTTAGATGTAAGATTTAGTTTTTGTTGTGATAAAAGTGTCGTTACGTAATTACTTTTGATGATACACATTTCTATTTCCATTTATAAAAGACGGTTTCTTTACTTTTTAATAGGATAAGAAAGAATATGAAGCAATGCGTATACACAACACTTGTTATATTATTACACGAATGAAATAGATAATGACACAACATGTTAATCTTTAGCAAAGAGAGTAACAGTTGAGTGTCTGTGATTATACAACTAGCTAGCTTATTTTGTTGAACCTAACTGGGGCCATTGTCATTTGGGGATGGAAGGTATATAGTGCTGTTTTGAAATCAGAAGATAACGCGTAATTAATGTAGAAGAAAAGTGAGATGAGAAGGGGAGAATTGACGAGGCTATTGAGTGCAAGTGCATCTAAATGTATGTGATATATGATAGGATACAGATCGTTTTCATGCAAAGCATAAGCATTTATTACGCAAATAATAATAACATCGATAGGGATATTTGCATGCAAGCATGCAATAATTGAAATTAAAAAAGGTTATGTTCATTCAAACATGTGCCTTATATATATTAACAAGTTTCGTGTTGAAAGGGGATACCCAGAGAACCATTTGAGATGAAAAACGCAAACAGTAGTGTGTTTGTACTTGATATCAGTGATGACGTCTCGGGGGATAAATTGAACTTCGAGCAAAGATATAGGAAGTTACATAAAGGAGTATACGCATATTTTAAAAAAAAAAATATCCAGATATTTTCAGTTCATCTGTATAACTAGGTTCAACATTAATTTCATTCATTTATTATTGTTTGTTTAGTCGAATCCTATACATTAATGGACACCAGTGGTAGAATATATAATTGTTATAGCTATATAGGATAATAATAAAATATATACGATTTTATGGTAGGGATATTTCAATACGTTTCATTTGAATTTTTTACAACCATCCTTATGAATACACGTTTATATGTATAGTCTTAATCTTAAATCATTATCTAACTTTTTACATAACATGATAGTAAGGTTAATGAATACCAATTAAAAACGTGTACACCATCAAGTAGTAAGCGCACTGCTTGTTTTTAGATATAGGTTTTCTTTGGATAAATTTTTCTGTAGGAATTTATAGAAGAAGAAAATAAAAGATAAAAAATAAATAAATTTCTTATATAATCTAAAATTAATTTATGTATAAGCTAATTTGTAAAATTAGCTATTTAGTTTTTTTCGAAAAAATTATTTTCATTTATACATATAAGTTAATTCTAACTTATTAGAGAAATTTATTTTATTTTTCTTTCTATCTTTCTTCTCTTAAAAATGTTTATAGAGAAATTTATATAAATAAAGTCATAATTTATTGAATTTCTATAAGATAAATTTGAAACAAAACAAGAAATTTAGAAAGACACGAGTGTTATAATGAATCATGAATGCTACATTGAAAATAACTTAAAATAACCTTATTAGGAATAAAATAAGAAACACAAAAGAAATTATGTAGAAGAAAATAATTGATTTCTAATATGAACAAGATGTGGGTTAAATTTATGAAGAAAAAAACTATCACATTGGTATTTTAAAATGTAATTTGTATTATATGATTAGCAATGTATATTGAGTTCCAATACGAACAAAACGTGTGCTAAATTTGTATTTACCTTTTTTATTTAATAAAAAGTCATATACGTTCATTATTATTATTATTATTATTATTAAAACAAATCTTACAATCAAATTAAATATAAATTCTATTTATAAAATATTATAATTATTGAAACAAAATCAACCATCAGATTTTGATGTGAAATTTGAATTTTGGTCGGTACCAATTGGTCTCAGTCCCTTTTTCTCTTTTGTACAGATCAAGATAGAGTTATTTAAAAACAAGACTCTTTTCTTATACATGGTGGATGATGCTTCTTAACAGTTGATGCTTGTGGCTAATATGCAAAGTAGTTGATTTTTTAGTGGTGCTATTTTTTTCATAGATATCTTTCTTCAAGGCAATTTCAAGACACTAGCTAAAAATATATAAATGTCTCTTTAAGCAGAAATTCAAATCTTAATTTGTCAGGTCAGAGAGATAAGTTTTTTTTTCACTTCACTAAAAAAAAGCTTTTTTTTACTGGATCCATAATTTTAGTGGTGCTATTTAGTACGAATTTATGTACAAGTTTTTAAATAAAAATGCATTGTAAAATGCTGCATTTTCAAATAATTTAAAATTAAAAAAAATATATAAAATGAGATTAATAGAAAATGGGATTCGTGTAATTTTGACTAAAATCTTTCGTAACTATTAGCCTACTTTAAAATGCGTTTCAACACTTTAATTATGAGACTTTCAGTAACGGAATAGTGTGCATACAACCGCACACACAAGATAATAAGAGAAGTAATTGGGTGTATTACATATAATTTTTTTTAAAAAAAAAATTACTTGATTTTTATATGTTCACATATATAAATAAGAGAAATAAATAAGGATTAGTGTAGTGATATAAAATTCGATATGTTGTGTTCATATATGTGAGAGAATAATATTTATTTAGTAGAAAAAAATTATGTTTGATTTCTTCACAGTGATTATGATTAGTTTCTGATTTTAGTGGGTTGGGTCACGACAGATACCATTAGGTGACTCGCATAACTTTTTTAATTCATTTTTAATATATATATATATATATATATATATATATATATATATATATATATATATATATATATATATATATATATATATATATTAGGGTGTAAGTAATAGGGGTGAAATTATATAAATGGTGTTATTTAAGTGTAACATAAAAATAAGTGATTTAAGAGTTATTTATTTTTTCTACTTTTTAACAAAATATTTTATTCTTTTATAGTATTTTTTGAAGAGATATTATATTTTATTTTTTTAGAAAAAATATTTGAGTAATATATATTTTTCTTTCTAAACGTTAATATGTTATTATTATTTTAAATGTTAAAATAATTAGTTTATAGTCAAATGACTTTATTAGCATTTCATATATATTAATATAAGAATTTAAATATTATTTATTAATCTTTGTCCATGGATCAAACTTACAAACACTTTATAAGAGACTGATAAGTTAAATTTTGAAACATATCTATAATATTTTATCTTCTAATTATCATTATTTTATATTCTTTTTGGCTTTATTGTCTCGTCTTTGTTCTTCTTGTTATTGTTTGAGAGATTTCAACGAATTTTTTGGTCACGAGTGCAAGAGTTCAAATACATGTACTATGTAATTCTTAGAAAAATATATTATATATCAAGTTGCATCAAAGATAAGTTGAATTTTACCGGTAAAGTTGTAACCTTTGTTATGACAACATTTTCCTTCTATTTACCAACTATCTGGAAGTAAATTATTTTCAACGTTGTTAGCTACTATTGTCGTAAAAAATAATTTAGTTAGTAGCATAATTTATTAATTCCAAGTTAATGGTTTTTTAACATAATAAGATTTTTCGTAATAAAAATGTTTAACATAAATACTATTTTTTATTATAAATTCATTAAGATTCTTGATGGCACATGAAATTGGTGATTGTAATTTGTAATTTTGGGTTTTTAAAAAATGTTTAATTTATCTATTATGAAAATATATTTTCTATTATAGTTCTTAGATAATTTAGAAAAAATATATAATTATGATTATTTTGTATGAATTTTGATATGTGCTAGTTAATATATTTATTATATGAATTTTAATTTTTATATTTGGCCCCGTCATTAGATCATGGATTTGTCTCTGGTTGGTGAACATCTTGTGATATCTGAAACTTTGACGATGAAAAAGAAAAGAGAGGAACAAATTCATTGTGCAAGTACAATATTAATCATGCATAAATTGTTAATATTAAAGTTATTTAAGATCGAATCATTTAAAAAAATCTAAACACAAGTAAGATGGTTATATGTAATTATTTAGAATAAAATTCAATAACTAATATTTATTTTCTTATTCTCACGTAAAAACAAATTAAAAAAAAATACTCCCATGCATTTAATAAATCCTATATATAACTTATCCATGTTATAGTGGACAGGCTTACAATCATCTCCATAATACCAAATTGGAATTGCAGTTAACAAATTAATTGCACTACATCGATCCTTAATATTCTAGAAATAAGGGGGGAATTGAAATTTGTGGAAAAGAAAAGGATTCATCCAATTATATGCATAGTGGTGTATAGTGGAAATCCACAATCCCATTTAGAACTCAAGTGATTGTATTAGTCATTTGTGAAGAAAAGCTCACACTTGCAGCAAGATGAATTGGCTTCTATTGTTACCGAACAATATGGAATTAAATTTGTACAAATGTCCACGGCATGTTTCTGCATAATGATATGGACATTGGTTGAAACTAAATATTTTCAAGCAAGTTGATGATAGCCCTTTTTTTCTAAGACAAGTACCGTGGTTACAATTAAGTGCCCTTTCTTTAGGTGGACCAAAAAAGGACACTTAATTTCTGGAATTTGATAGTCTAACTATTGGTAGTAGAAAAAGTAGCACCACCTAACCCACTAACCAACAATGACCACATCATTAGCATTCAGCAGCAGCGTTTTTCCACGTCCCACTGTCGAGATCATTCTATCCGTCGGTGAAAAAAATGTTATCAGAATATATGTGTTGTCGTTTTACATTTACGATCCTATTATTAGCTTTGGCATATTCGATCCTTATGACCATATATTTTTTGTCAAGTAAAGTAATCGTGCTAGCTGTTTTACATGTAGTGTGGATCCAATTGAGTTTTGAAAGCTTTAAGAATTTATTCCATTAATATTACATTACCGGATAACATATAATTTGGATGTTATACCAAGAATAGAGATTAGCCACAGGTAAAGTAAGCAACTGACTCTCTTTCTACTCGTATTGCGTATAGGAGGTTCTTGTTTGTCATTTTGAAGAAAACACACTGAAAACCTGCTTAAAAATTATGATTAGAGATGTTCTTTGTGGTTGTGGAGAGTATGAGACAAATGAGTTTATATAACTATTAAGTAAAACCAATACTTGGTTACTAACCGTCGTCATAGATAACGTTGCAGGTAATGTCGTAGAAAATTTTATTTTTTACGACAATTTCATAAAAAAAATCGTCTTAAAAAATAGATATTCTTTTTAAATGGTTCTTAATTAAAAATCGTCTTAAAATAATATATTTTTAAGATGATTCTTTGTCAATCTTTTGATTCGATAAGACAATTCTTACTATGAAGCAATTACAATCAACACTATAGATAAGAATACAAGAATACAATGCACAACTAACTTAACTCCTTTCCAACTCTAAAATACTTATAATTACCACTAGATTTGAGGGTCTAATATTTTTGTAAGTACCTCCATCCACCGCTTTAAGGGGGTTGATCAACTAAAGCAGGGGGAAAATCACACTCACCACCATATCTTAATTGAGAACATCTCAATTTTTTATAGGTATATTTAGATTCCACTGTAGCATCGAAGTAAGCTTTTCTCCGACCACCATAAAATGTGGTTTAAGCACATGCTCATTTATCAATGAATCATTAAAAGTTGTTGTGCATAACAAAAAAAAATCAATTTATAAACATACAAATAATATAGAAATACACGTCGAAAATGCGTTTATGTTGTGAATTTCATAAACATATATATAACAAAAACGTGTTCCCGGCATGTTCCTTTAATTATTCTCAATTAACTCCCTTTAGAATTCAAAAACCCGAATAAAAAGTATTAACTTTTTTTTGTTAAAAGTATTATTAACTTATGAACTAGTTATTTCACATGTTAGAAAAGAGCTTTTTTCCTCTTTACTTCATATATATTGAAATTTTACAAAAAATTATGAAGTAAAAAAAAACATTAAATAATCACTAACGTATAATTTCATGCACATTATATTTTGGACTATATATTAAAAGGGTTATTTGTTCATTTTGATCACTTGCGGAGATGAACTGTCAAATAGCAATAGTACATAGTTTTTTTACTTTTTTTCTGGTCAGAGACCATGAACAAAAAAAAAAAACTAATACAGATTATCTCACTAAGTAGATATTTTTCATATGTAAACGTAATGGAACCTTACACCATTAATGTGTCAACCCTTATAATTTTCCTGCTTTTAAGATGTATGACTCTTGTCAAGCCTATCTTTTTTTATCATGAAATTGCCAGTTCATCCAAAAATTTGAAATATATTTGATTTGTATAAAAAAAAATTATAACCAGAAGTACCAAAACGGCTTATTTGGCATTTGTTAAATCACGTGCACATCTTGATATTGAGTCTATTGAACAAGTTTTATATCAATAAATATTTGTATATCTTGGTTCATACAAAAACACGTCGTGTTATGTCTGTTTTTATATTAAAAAATCAAGTTCTCAAAAAAGTTGGATGTATAAAAAAAAAATCCAGTCATATTCAACAACAATGTCTTCTATTAGGTTTTTTATTTTGTTACCAAAACAGATTAATAACCCGAAGAAGTACCAAAACAACTATTTGGTGTTTGTTAAATCGCATGCACATCTTGGTATTGGCTTTATTTTATTTTATTGAGTCTATTGAAGTAGTTTGATATCACTAAATATTTGTATATCTTGGTTCATACAAAAACACGTCATGTTATGTGTGTTTATATTAAAAATCCTAGTTCTCAAAAAATAGGATATAAAAACAAAATCAAGAGATGCTAAACATCATTGTCTTCTAGGATCGGCAATAATTTCAAAACTGACTAGTAGGGCATTGGTTCAGAATTCAAGTGAGAAAATGATGTCATTAAGAATGTATCATAATTAAAATAAAATAAAAAACAAATTCTAAGAAAGATTTACCTAGCTCTTTGCAATCTGCACGTAAGTTCAAATTCCGAATAAGTTGAAAATTCATGACAATTACATCCTGCTTAAACAATTTGGATCTGTAATACTGAAATACCAGGAAGGCATCAGACAACATATATGCAAACAACTCCTTAGATTCTGTTTCATCGACTACACTCTGGCATCAACATGCTTGGGCCTTTTCATACAGTAAGGGGAAAAAAATCCCTAAATTAAGGCATACATTTGAAATTGTTCACCTACCTTTTTTCTAAAACTTTTCTGGAATAACCAGGTATGTTCTTGACATCTACTTTATACATAAAACTGCCAACATGAAGGGCTAAGCCCCATTGCTAACAGCGGCATCGTCATTCTTCACCCTGCGGTAAAATAGCACATAGGCAGCAGCAGTGTTAACCTCATCTTCACTTATGAGTGATATGTGGCTGTCATCAAAATTGTACCACCTGTTCTCATCTAAAAGCTGCACATTTGGAAAATATGAATCAGACTGCAGAGCATTGCTAAAAGGAAGAACATTCTGGGTGCTGAGCCCTAGCAAAAAATCAAAGCAACTTCAAAGGATTGAAATTTCTCACTTTACCTTAATATGTGCAGTGTAATGCCCGCTACCCATACTGCCATAATGATTTGTAAGGGCATACAGTTCGTACAGTTGACGCCGAGTGTTGTTTTTGTTGGCTATGTAATTGGTTAAATCAAAATCATGAATGGGAAAGTTAACAAAAGTCTCCAGTTTATGCTTCATTGACCTGCTGTAGGAAAACCTCTTCAAATGAATGACCAAAACCTCTGGGAGTCTCCACAAATCAAGCTTCTTGCTTGCTTGTCGTCTCTCTTTGCATTTAGGACAGTACCTATATCAGATTCAGATAAATATAATATTAGCCATTGATATTCAAGTACTAATTTTATATATGCAAATGCAGAAATGCTTTAAGAACTATTTCTGCAGCAGTTACACAGTTTTGCTCATCAAGAGATTTCAGTAGCAATACAAGATCAAACAAGAAAAAAAAAAAAAAAGTGAATAGAATTACAAAGTGAAAAAGTAGATAAGTTCCTATCCTAAGGTAGAAATTGATATAAAAACAATATTTTACAATGTTTGTGTATCACATAGCTTGAAAGATATAACACTAAGAATAGAAATAAATAACACATAGACATCTAACAATAGAGCCTCGATTAGGTGTGTACATAAAGGAGGAGCATGCTAAGCAAAAATGCTTTCAATAGGAATGTACAAGAAAGAAAGGAGAAAGAGTGCTAGCAAAGCATTGATAACTCAATAGTTACAGCCTAGTTCCACCCATAAATGTGATTAAAGTACTTGGGTTTTACGGATATGGGCAAAGATGTTGAGCTTATTTGAATGTTTTGATTCATGTTTTGCTTTCTAGTTAAATTGGCTCAATCTTTGGAAATCTTGGGAAGTTAAGAGTTATTTCAATTAAGCATGTTTAAGATCTCTTATGGGATGTTTTGCTACTAAATTTTACAGATTTAAGGCTTAGACAAGGCCCAAGCGAGAATCAATCCAAATTGAAGAGGAAAAGGGGAAAGTCTAGCACAAGGGTGCTGTAGGGCTCTAGCCTATTAGAAGCATATACCTGATCAACAGTGCCCACTGACTGAGAATGTCGTGCCCATGACAACTCCAGTCCATTTTATTTCCTTTTTATCTAAATTTTTAAGACTTTTCATTCAGTCCTTTCTAGACCTAGATCTAGTGAGTTGAAAGATTAGGGTAAGGGTTTCTAGTGAGAGAAACTCAAGCATTTGGAGATCAAGCTTGGGATTGAGAGCTTTCAAGGATTCAACATCCAGTTCTTTGTCACTCTTTATTTTGGTTATAGCTTTTTATGTATTCTGAACTATATCCTTTGCTCTTAACTACTAAGGACAGTATGGAGTTCTAAATCTTTTAGAGGCTCCTTTTAATTTACTAGGTACTTTGACTCTTTAAATCTTTGAGCATTTTATTATGAAATGGGTTTGTTTACCCACATCTACTATAAATGTTTTTAATTGCTTGGCTAACAACTGTTTGAACTTTGAAGAGGAATGCTAATAACAAACATTCTATAATACATTCTTTTTAACACACTAATTATTGAGTGAAATTTATGTGGATCCCACTAAATGATTTGGGTTCCACTCCCTATTTAGTGGATCCAGCAAGCAATTCTTTTAGTAAATAATCTACATGCATTTTATCAATAAAAAAAACTGTTTTGCAGGCATTTCACATTTTAATTGGGTAACTCGTTTGATCAAGACAGGATCTGTATGTTGGACCATGGATGTGAATAATTTAAGTTCAACTTTCAAACTGTAGCCAATAGGATAAAAATATACCCATTGGCCTTGCATAGCCATAGTAAACGTGGTCTCTGGGCCAATTCACGTAGTGATGGTTACTTCATCTCATTGTTTTCCCTCTCAAGACTAGTGATGGTTACTGGTTACATCTTAGCATTTACTTTTTAAATGCTTTCATTTGTCTTCTAAAATTTTCAATTTTAATTAATTGCTTTGATAAAGGTTAGAATAGTAATTGATCAATCCCTATAGGAACAATAATCTACACCAAGTTTGTCACTTGCCATGTGTACTTGAATCTTAACAAGTACTCCCTCTGGTTTTAAATATAAGTGAAAAAAACTATTTCACGCTAACTAAGAAAGTTGGTTAACATTTAATTGCATCAATCTCAATTAAAAATTAAGTTATTTACCCAAACTATCCTCATTGGAATTTGATATCAAAAATAAGAATGAGTCATTGGAATTAAAACCCCTAAAATTAGTTGAGATTTACTTATATTTAAAACCAACACCCAAAGCAATTTTTTGGTTATATTCAAAACCAGAGGGAGTATATATATAGCAACGGCAATAAATAAATCATTGTCATGAATATGTTAAAGTACAATTAAGTTGAATTTTGGACACACAAAATTCCCTTATGACAAAATATTGTAGCATGGAATTAGCAAAAAGCACTAAATGAAGTTTAAAATCAAATACCAGAATAAAATGTATAAACACAACACATAAGTTCAGACCTAAGCTATAAAAACTTGAAAATATTAAATGCTAACCCACTCAATGCTCATGAAAAGCATCTACATCTAAATTCATCTAACATAAATTGCGTTAACTACTACACAGGTGAGCATGTAATGGACAATGCCACCTCATACTAGAAAATTCAATGCTGTGGATCATTAACATTTGCAATTACTCTTAATTTACTATAAATAACTCTTCAAACAAGAAGCATGTTACTAGTCACAACCACTAGTTTCATTCTCTTCTGTTGGATTCTTAAATTGCAGAATAGGGAACATTAATAAAATAGGTCATTGACAGATTTAGCTCACAATTATTAATGTACACTCCATTTGGACTGCTTGCTAAGCATGAGAAAGAAAGATATGAAGAGAGAATAGAGTTAGAGTGAGCTGCAGGATGAACTAACCACATATCTTCGGGCACCAGAGGTTCTTCACGCAGAAAAGCTTCCAAGCAGGTGTACAAGGAGAGAGGTTCAGTACGAGCTTTCTTGGTTACAGGTCCATATTTTAGAACTTCAGGCAAAGTCTCAAGTGGATGAGTATCATACTTCTCCAGAAGCTTCTGAGACCAATCAATATACACTAAAATCTTTGGAGACAATGGCGACAGTTTAACTACTTTTTCCTCTCCCATTGAAAGATCAATGCAAGCATTGTTATCATCTACCAAGAGAAGAGGTAATGTTGGCAATGGCACTGGCGGCGCCTTTGAATTGGTAGTATCCTTATTTACTGAATTTGACACCATGTTGGCAGCACATGCATCATCAGAAGAATTAAAACTGCATTGATCAGATGTTGCTTTTGGGATGCTTGTTTCAGAAGTGGTAGCTTGTTCTACATTGATACCTTTCCTTAGCAGTGGAGAGAGCATACGATTAACTATTACTTGTATATCACCTCTTGTGACTGTATCATCACATGAAATCAACGAAACAATAGGTGTTCCATATGGTTTCCATCCGGATATGATGTGTGAGTCACTACTCCTAAGAGAAAATTACAAAAATATATCAGAAAGCAGTTTAGCAAACAACATATAAAATTATGCCCAACTTGATGTTTTAACTTATGACCTAGATGACATATGATACCACGGCCAAGTGACTTCCATTTAAATTTTAATGGATCTGGACCTAACAGATGCAATTCAAATCAAATCAACATTAGAAAATACTGCATTATAGTTAGCTATTAAACATGACAGACTGTTTTCCCAAATCCCCATAATAGTAATAGAAGAGAATGTTATAACAAACAAGAAGAGAAGCATCATTATATGTACTAACATGACAAAGTAGATTCAATTCTTTGGTAAATATAACAACTGTGCATATCATGTAAATTTAAAAATCACATACTGCTCTCTTCGGCGATGTATCAACTGGAGATACTTTGTGTTCTTGTCTATCTTTGGAACCTTGTAAGCAGCAAGACGGTCATCATCTTTAATATTAGACAACAATTGAAGAGGATCTTCAAAATATCTATGGATCAAATGGTTTCGTATCTGTGAATAGCACATCAATATAACACACTGAATTAGAATAAGTACATGCAATAATTCCAATACATATGTTTAACTTATGAACTAGTTTGGTACACACCTCCACAAGTACTAGCCTCTCATTGTGCTTCAATGAGCAAGCATTGCTAAGTGCCTGTATGAGATCCCTGCATCGTCCCTGCTTAGGGACAGTTACTGTACAAGCAGATGGAAGGGCGGCTCCATCACAAGCAAAAACTGTCACTGTCATGGTTCTATTGGTGGTGGGCTGGAGTGGCAGGGAAAGGTACATAAAAGGATCAAATGTGACAGAGACTTTATTACAAACTGGACAAACCAAAGTTGACTTGTATTGTCCCTAAAAAATGAAGAATTATCAGAAACATATCCAAGTTGGTAAACTTGATCAGGAATATATAAAATGTGAATTCATATCATACATAAACAATTACAAATGGATAATCAAGAGACCAAAGTTTAAATTATGGAAAGAAATTAGCATCATTGAACATTTTCTTAATTGAAATTTCTGTGTACAAGAGTACCAGCTAAGCCATAAATAAAAAAATTACGCTAGTTAGGAAACACCATTGGTCTCTTAGTCTGAAGCATGGATACTCTATTTTGGGCAGCGTACCAGTATCAGATATGTATCCAATACGGATACTCCCTGGATACATATCCTGCACGTATCCAGTTCCAGACCAATTTTAAAAAGGAAAAAGACGTCCCGATACGGCACGGATACAGCATGATAGTCAGATTTAAAATAAATCAATTTTTTTAGAACAGGTAACACCAAAATAAAAAATAGAACCAGATTTTTAGTAATGTTATTCCAGTATTTTGAATTTTTGGATCATATTTATTTGCAATTTCTATCTTATTTTTATTGATGTTTAATAAAATATTATTGATTTTAATGTATCCTAAACGTATCATATCCTATATTTTTTTAAAATGACGTATCGTCATATTGTATCCGAATCGTGTCCGATACTTGTACCATATCCATGCATCATAGATCTCTTATCATATAATTGCCCCTCCCTTTGGATAAACTACAGTTTATTTTAAGTTCACTATGCTTCAGAGAAGAATGATCATTGTCATAATAATACTGTAACCTGCATTTTTATTCCCAATGCATTCATCATAATCCCACATCTTTTCCCGGTAAATCTCACCCATCCTAGATTCATTTTTATCATTTCAAACAAAGTAATGCATAAAGCTTAAACCCTTTAAAAAAAACCAAACTTAGAATCATCAATTTCTGAAATATTATCCCACCACCAGTGTTGTCAATAGCAGATTGCAGAAAATTGCTAAAAGCTGAAAATCCGCTATAGAATATAGTGGATGGCTTTGCGGCCAAATAGCAGAACCCACATAGCGGTTGAAATAGAATATATATAACAATTAAATGTGTATAGAAAAAGCATGCTATATGCAAATAAAAATAAGCTGGACAAGCATTAACATAATATTATCTCAAAAGTTAAATTGTTCAAGACAAAATATGTTCATTCTCCTCTGCCCCTTCCCCAATATTTCCATCCAGGATCAGTGCTAGGAGGATTTGATGATCCCTCATTTGCCATACTGTGATTTTTTAAGAAATCAGAATAATAAGAAGGTCGGGTATAAGACAGATGACTTGGAGGAAGAAAAAGGGGGAGTATTAAACCAAAGAAAGAAAAAAAAGTTCTTACCTGTAAAAAAACAGAGGCACTGGACAAAGAAGGCTGGAAAGTTTTGGTAGGGAAGGGTTTATGTGGTGACTAAGAATCAGAGGAAATGCTAAGAGGTTCTAGAATGGTCTGGAAAACTGAAAACTTACGTGAAGTAGAAGTCAAAATGCTACTGTTGAGCCTATTAGAAGAAAGCCCGAGTCCATAAGTAAAAAGTAAAAAAAAAAATAGAGTAAAAACAAAAAATTTGACTCTGATGTTTTAAAAACCAATAGAGTAAACTTTTAAAAACCCACGTGACTACTACACGTGAGTTTTAAATTTTAACAAAGCTAAAAACCTTGTGGACTGCAAGCCCAAAACAACTCTGAAGTACCTGACCCAAATCCGCAATCCGCACCTGACCACATTCCTCTTTCAGAACGATGAACCCTAAACGCGCATCGATGCAGTTTCACTCCGGATTCAACTTTGTCGGAAACCGACAATGCAACAACCACGATGCAATGAGATTCCGCGACAGGTAAGGCACCCGCGATTGCAATTTTTGTGGAGTCCACAACGCGACCCCGTCGCGATTGCGTTTTCCCTAAAACCCGCTACGCTATAGCTTGATAGTGCCGCGATAGCCACCATTTACAACATTGCCCACCACATGCGCAGGTTTCCTCATTCCTCCACACCTCATAACAAAACTTGAAAAATAAGAAAGAAAGCAAGATGAAGTCTGAGGAAAAGTCAGTACAGGTCATGGAGTGTAGACTAGAAGGAACATAGGGAATACTTACAAGTTAGGTGATTAGAGGGGGTTACTTGGGGAAAAGGATATATAACAGAAGATGTACATGGTGAAGGTCATCTTTTGGGGAGGATTGGAACTACTGAGCAACTGTTTTGGCGTAAAAGGAGAAGTCCTTTAGAGGAGGTTAACTATTGAATCTGAATTCAATAATTACAAACCTTTTCATCCTTTATCTATTTTTTTCTCAATCTTTGCCTCACCTATTTGATTCTAAGTTCTGTATTATACTTGCAAGAGGTTCGGCACTACAGGGGATAATGAGACTTCACAATTTGGAAAAGCCACGGCTTTTGCTGTGGGTGATTTCTGACAGTAAGTTCAAGAGGCTGACAACTTTGCATTCAGTAAAATACCAGAAGAAGCTATGAGTGCTTTTTCTAAATGCTTTAAGGGTCGTTCAAAAGCAAAATTTTGAGTTCCCAGTAGGTTTTGAAACAGTCCCCATTTTCATTTTGTTTGAAAACGTTGAAAACAACTTTTTTCATTTTCAATTTTCTGCTTCTTTTTGGAAATATTTTCACAGAAAACGTTTTCGAGAATTGAAACAAACTTATTTTCTGTTTTCACTGAAAATGAAAACAGAAAATGGACAAACCAAACGCCCTCTAACAATTTTCAGAATATCTAAAACATAACAGCTTTCAAAATATTAGATAGTAGTTCCAAACAGATTCTAATGATGCTACTTTAGGACCAAGGCTGCTTATTACTCATTGTAGCAACTAATAAAGATTAGAAGCTGGATGAATCAGAAACAAACGAAACGGTGAAATGCAAAGGAAAATATTGAGTTTGTGAGGGCAGGATTATATTTAATTGAAAGTTAGTTGACACTTCACAGAAAATCATGAAAGGTTTGCAAAATGTAGATATCTAGACACCAGCTGTATAGGTTATTGTAGGTAAATGTAGACCTGCAAGTAGCTTAGAGCTACATCTCAGTTATGACAGATGTACAGTTAGTTAGTTGCAACAGCTGTCAGACAACTGGAGCTAGAGGTCTATCTTTGTATTCTATAAATACCTTCTCTGTAATCAAATCAGATAGAATGAAATAGTTCAAATTACTCTCTAATCTCTTCCACTCTGAATTCTACAATCTTGATTACAAGAAACAGAAATTCAGTTAAAAATCATATTTAGAGAGGCTGAATCATTTATATTGATATTTATTACATGACATTCTATGCAGCATTTCCTGTTAACTATGCTAGTTAAAGCTGTTTCTGACAAGCTGATATTAAGCCATTAACTGAGTCTATGACACATTACAATAATTTACTAATTACTGATTTGACTCACCTGGCATACATCAACAATTATGGAATCATTACGAGCAATATGATTTGCCCAATATTCGTCAGCCACTTCTTCATCAGGCCGGCCATCGGCATCTCGAGATTTTATATATGGTTTGTGCTTTACACGATTCAAGTCTTCATGAAGACCATCAAGAAGAAATGCTAAAAGCTCCTGAAAAAGATGGTAAAACAAATGTTACCACGGACTACGACATAGAAATTGAAGAGGGTAAAACTTTCAGTCAATGGGTGAACCTGAGAATCATGTTGATTGTGCCCACTGAACTGAGGTGCAAAGCGAACAAGCTTTGCTTTAAAAGGCCGAGGAGCGATTGGTGTTCGCCCAGGTGCCCATAGTTTTCGAAGCAACTCACCAAATGCTAGGGCTAGTTCACCCTACACAGTGGAAAGTTTTATTTAGAACAATACTTCATAATTTTACCATAACAGTTATCATATGGTTGACTAAAAATCATTTCCCAACCAAACCAAGTCATTGAAGGATGGCATAGTAATGCACAAAAAGTTCAATCTTATTGAAGCAGGCATTCAAGCAATACAAAGACAAAATGAGTTTATAACCCATGATAATAACTCTTCCAAATGGTTTAATGGAGACCATTTTTTTAATAAATGCTACCATTGACTCCAACTCAAATATTCTTTATTTCAAAATGACATATGAAATATAACCCAATATAATAGCTTCAATGAATAACAGAAAAATAAAAAATAATAATAAAAATAAAATAAAATTCATGCCCACAAATTAAGACTTAAGGCTAGGCTTAATTGAATTAATGGACCTCCAACTTTTATGGGGAAACATATTTTTCCCTCTAGATTTCAATTTAAACAAATAGGAGGAGGATGCCATTCAAATTGAAACCAATTGGAAGGATCAAAAGTGAAATTAAGCTTTTTTAAGTATAAAACTTGCCTTCACCCTAAAACTTAAGCTTTTGAAATAATTGGTTCATGACATAGTGTTAGAACCTCCAAGACCAAGTGGTCTAGAGTTCAATCTACACTGACCCCATTCTTCTACATAGATAAGTTGAAATTAAGTATAAGATACGCGAGCCTATACATTATCAGCACTTGAAAACCAAAGGGCTCCAGTGCGAAGGAGTATGTTAAAGTTTGGGACTGGAAATAACCTTTTATCTCTAAACCAAATACTTGTTCTATAGCGGATCCCTAATAAAAGTATGGAAAGAAAAGGAAACAAATTCATGCTTACAGCTTTTTAGATGATACTTACAACCATGCCCAATGGATTTTGCCAATTTATCTCTCGGTGATAGTCTTCCCTGAAGTACCTAGCAAATTCCGGTGTATGAACAAGGCACTGTATTGCACTATTCATGTAACAAGTATTGCCAAGATTCAGCAATCCAGTGAGACCACCGAATGAACCTCTTGTGGTGACACCACTGGTTCCATAAGGGTTTTCCACATCTCTAACTGGAGAATTTAGGTTCTGAGATGAAGAAAGGTCCATGTTGTGGCCTCTAGATGCACCTCTGCTAGCAGATAAGCCACCAGCAATCGATAAGCTAGATTTTGAAGGCTCCACAAGAGCAGAATTCATTTCCCTCTGTGCAGACCCATTTTCTTGAGCAAAACTTGTGTTGTTTGTATTGTTGATGACCTCAACAAGAATCTGTATGAATATTATCATTAATCAAAAGAAAAACAAGAGTGATAAATTGAAATGTGTAAGCACAAGCAAGAGGAACATTCCTACATAAAACATACTGAATACTCACATCTTGGTCCATTTGTAAATTAGCATCGTCGAGAGTTTTGTCCATGTCATTCATCAAAGCATGCTTTCGACGGGCATAGTAATCCCAAATACACACCTACAACAGAGATAGCTATTTTTCACCACGTGCTGAATAAAAATGAAAAATAAAAGCTGTCAAAAAATTAGAATTTCAACAAGGAACCATGAAGTTTTTACTTGGTCTGGCTGAAGATCAAATATTTCACAAGCTTTTCTGTGAAGCTGTCCAATGGTTTCCTGCCCAAAATATCTCAACTTTAAGGTAGATATAGCATGTATAAACTGAATTATACTTGCAAAGGAATGGTAAGAGATGTTAAATATATATTTATCAATTATCAAGACTCAGTACATTCTCTCAAACCACACCTTCTTGCTTATTCTTATAGGGAAACGATCATTTTTTGGCAACATAAGTAATTGAAGCCGTAAAGGATACACCTCTACTGCCAATTCAGTCTGGGAAAGACCTGAACTAATAACTTTCCTTGCCAATGTAGGTCCACCGCCATACCTAGTCAAGGGGGACAAAATCAGGCAGCTCGTTAAAGCCCAGTTAAAGGGTTAGAAGTTTGTGTAAATTAGTAGATTTCTTCCAAAACCATAAAAATCAAGAAATCCAAAAGAAAATCATAAATATAATATAGCACTTTCACATTTTAGATGAACCATATATGACCAGTGTGACAAGTAAACAATCTCACCATCTAAATAATTGGTTCCAAACTTCTTGGGGAAGTAATACATAGTCACGGCCTTCTAAAAGTGTATCATGAATCTCAATACCCATACCAGTGTCCTCTGACACAGCATCATCTATCAAATCAGAATTATCAATACCAGCTGGCCTCTTTAACACACTTGAATTGGCCAAATCACAATGTTCTGATAAGGAAGATGCATCATATGAAGTGTTTGTCTGTTCCTGGTTCACATATTCAATCCAATGTTGCCACCATCTGCATAAAATCTATCAGAAACAACTTCCTTCTAATCCTGTGTAATTACATGTGTATGTGAAGGTATTCAAACTAGGCCAGTCAGTCTATAGCCACAAAATGGAGATTAAACTTTAAAGTACAAACTACAAAACATTTCTGCATAGCGTTTCAAGTTTAAGTTAGGTTATTGTCACTGATTTTTTTTTAAAATAAATCTCTATGGACTTCCACTGACAAACATTAAGAAAGGGACTGAAATTTTTAATTTTTTACACACACAGCTTTTAGTCCTAAGATGCTTGTTATGAGCAAATATACGTTGGAACAGCACAACTTTAATTGCTTTAAAGTCCAAGTAACTCCTTTCCTTTGGAATAACTTGTTTCCAGTTTTAGGGGCACATTGGGAGGAAAGGCACATACAAGGAAGCCGTTTCTTATGATTTTGATTATAGGCGGTGAGCATATGAAGGCCTATATTTTGCAGAAGTGTGAAATTTTTATCTTTTCTTCAGTAAAAGTCATACCCCAAGCCCCCCCCCCCCCAAGCGCACCTTTGGGAAACAAAAGTAATTTAAACAACTAACTGAACTGAATAAAAACATAATCTTTGAAGTTTGAATTGCAATGACAAAAATGCAAGGCAAGGCAACAATGCAACCTAGGGATTTGAAGAAGCCTGCACTGCAAAATCAGCTGCAAAGAACGCCTTAACCCTATACCTCCTAATTTCACAACCATAACATTCGAGCTCAATAACCCTCCCCCATACAGTATTTACTCATGAGATATAAGATTGTCATGTTCATTAAACATGGTAAGACTATACAATTTGCCCAATATGCAAAATGCAGCTTTCTAACAAAAACAATTAAACAGCAAGCTAGTCTATTGTCAGAGAATGGCTGCAACAGTTACACCCTGGTAAATTTATCCCCATAAAAATAAAGAGAAAATGGACTGAGGGTTATGTGCAGTCATGATCAAGGTATCATCACTATCTATCCAATTAAACCAGTCCAAGATTTAGCCTAAAATTCACTCATTCCATCTCAATTAAATACAAAATAGAGCAAAAATCGAGTTAGGTTAGTAAAATTGAGGGCAAAGAAAACAAAAGATCTGAGCAAACTCAGGGCATGCCCATTTTCTCAAACAGTGAAACTTTGGCCTAATCTAATAAAATAACAGAAAAGGTGTGAACTTTGGGTGAGATTTGGAGTGCCCAGTTGCGAAAAAGAGGGAAAGAGACGAAGGAAAAACCTCTGAGTGATTAAGAAGAAGGTGTCGCCTTCTTTGCTGTTAGCTTGGGCAGTGAGAGCAATGTCTCTGATCAAGATCCTCTCCTCATCTGGACTCAGCTCAGA
This sequence comes from Glycine max, assembly GCF_000004515.6. Lineage (NCBI taxonomy): Eukaryota > Viridiplantae > Streptophyta > Magnoliopsida > Fabales > Fabaceae > Glycine > Glycine max. The sequence goes on from NC_038255.2 coordinate 38,954,154, forward strand.
GACGCTGGCGATACACATCGGCACCTCTGTCATCTTTCCTCTCTCGATCTCAACTCAACACAACCGTTTGAGACAACAGAGTTTCAGAGGAAAACGACAAAAACAACAACAACCACAAACAACTGCGACTCTCTCTTGTATCCGCGTTTAACAGCGGTTAGCCGTGGGTTACCTCGGTTCTGTGAAGTTCTACACAATTGCAAATTTATTTTCATTAAAATTGTCGAGATAATTTACTAGGGTACTTATCCGTGCCTGGACTTTACCAACACTTGGGTGGTTCATTTTATAGGTGAAGTTTAAGTAAGATACCAACATAGTAAGAGATGATTAGTAGATGATCAGGTGCCTGTAATCATGGTTTGATTTTTAATTTGAACATATAAAAAAAATATATGTTGAAATATATTGGTTTACAAAAAAAAAATTGAATTAAGATCTATTAAGATAATTGAAGTAAAAAATCTTATTAAAGATGATTAGTCAAAAAAATTTGAGAGAAATTAGTCTTAAGCAAAATCTCATTTGTTTCATGGGTTTTGTTTAGTAGTTGTTACAAGTTTGAAGGAATCTTCCAAAAAAAAAGTGTTTTGGAAAATCAACCTAATTGTATATTAGAATGGATAAATCTTCAAATTAATAATAATTTTTTATACATTTTGAGTTTGATTGTCACTTTTGATTTACTATATTTTACAGTTATTATGTCTTGATTGATTAAGTTTAAAAAATTTTATTATGGGCCTTTACGTTTTTTGAAATAAACCATTTTAGTTTTTTTTTTCAATTTTTTGTTGGAGATATTAGTATTCTTGTTAACTTTTAAATTTTAAAAAAACGATCAAAATAATATATTTTGAAAACATAAAGGATCAGAGTGAAGTTTTTATAACGATGGATCAAACCAAAACAACTACCAAACATGATAGATTAAAAATGAGATTAAGCCTTTTAAAATAATTAACTTTACATAGTGATGATTAAGTACTGACACTATCTTTATTTTATTTTAAGAAAAAATAAACAGCTAAAAAATCATCATCTTCTTCAACCTATTTTAGATCTAAAATGGTAAAAAATACAGCAACACACAAATTGAATGAGTCAATACATAATCTCGCTAGAATCATTGAAAATTATGATACTCCTCATCAAAAAACCAAAAACTTTCACACAATTATGTTATTGAAAATAGAAGCATAGGAGATCGAAGCAAGAGTTGTCATCGACAAAAGACAAAAACATGACTCTAACTCACCAATTAACTCAGATCTTAACGATGAAGTCACAATGTGCCTCTTTGTGAGATCTGCGAATAAGACCTCCACTATCACACATGGTTGGGTCAGACAAGTAGAGGATTTTTCATCCAACATCTACAACCAGGTTGGGCAAAGGCAAACAGCGCAAAAAGTGATCAAATGTGTGTTCCATTGGACCAAAATGTGGACACTAACGTTTCTAACAAAAAATGACCAAAACAATACATTTCGAAAACATAAATGATCAAAATGAAACTTCTAAACATAATGTATCAAAGCAAAACAACTATGAAACATAATGGACAAAAAGTGACATTAAACCATTTTAAAATTTAAAAGTTTACATAATACTAATGTTTCTAACGAAAAATTGAAAAAATGACCAAAATGATACATTTCAAAAACATAAAGGACCAGAATGAAACTTTTAAAATTTAATGTACTAAAGCAAAACAATTGCAAAATATAATGAGCTAAAAATGATATTAAATCTACATTTTGAGTCTTAAAGTTAGAATTTTAGTATTTTATATTTAGCTTTTTTTATATATAGTTAAGTATTTTTATCATTTTATATTTTTAGAGTTAACTCTAAATTTAATGGTTTTGTATTTATTTATATATTTTTTTTCTAAGATTGGAAGCACCTAGGGTTAAGCGCCCAATCACTTGGGTTATAGAATGTTAAGCACTCATTATGGGTCAAAGCATGATCTAAAAACAATATACCAAATATAAGCTTAATTACTCATTCGATCTTTGTGTTTGTTGTAATTTTTATACCCAACCTTAGACACTCAATAATAACCTGCACAAGAGTTAGGCAAATCCTAGACCCCTTACATACACTTTGTAGAGATCTTTGTGTGAACTAGGTAAATTCCAACTTCTAGACACTTAAGACGTATGATTGAGGAACACAACAACATATGAGTAAGTACAATCTTAGCCACTTAACAAGAAATTATATATATATATATATATATATATATATATATATATATATATATATATAAAGAACTCTAAGCAAGTGAAGACCATGACATGTTAGATCATCTTCATCTTTGAATCTTGATGCTCAATGGCTAGGGTCCTTTCTAAGTTATATTCTAACTAAACAACATTCAAATTATAGTCTCTTAGAAGTAAAAGACTAAGACACAACAAATCAACTTTGTTGTCCTAATTCAATGCTTAGGAGTTTGTAACTATACCAAGTAACCTTACTCAATTGACCTGTAGATTTAGACCCTTTTAATCAAATTGAGCCGTAACAAGTCATCTTCATCTTATTAACTTAATGTTTAAGAAGCTATGGATTGTATCAATTGAGTATCGTGTGTTGTTTAACAACCGAATCAACATTAGTCGCTAAATTGTGTATGTTTATGTTCTTTTAGCAACTAGTAAAATAATGAGTAAATTACACATATATCTCATGATATTTAAGGAAATTGCACATGTATCCTCTCTTTCTGAAGAACTACACATGTCTCTTCTAAGGTTTAAGAAAATTACATATATCTCTCATGAGGTTTAAATAAATTACACAAGTCTCCCTTTTATTTTTAAAACCTACAGAAACCCCCTAAATATCGCCTAAGCATTTAACAGTAACAAGTTATGTGCATTGACAATTTTGATTAAAAAAGGCTAAAAAAAACAATGTAAAAAAGTTTAAAAAATCCAACACTTTCTACAGCAACGTAGGTTCAAATGTATCTGAAATTAGCTTTGAGCAAAAAGTAATAGATTTAAATTTTGCGAATATAAAAAATAGATAATTTTTTTACAGTGACATATTTCGAACAATTTCATATTTATAAGGACGAAAAATATATTTTAGTCTTTATTAATCAAAATTGTCAATGCACATGATTTGTTTCTGTCAAATATTTATATGACATTTAGGGGATTTATGTAAGTTTTAAAAATAGAAGGAAGACATGTATAATTTCCTTAAACATCAAGAGAGGCATGTGTGGATTTTACAAAAAGATGAAAGAGATGTTTAATTTCCTTAAACCCCAAGAAGGTATGTATAATTTATTCTTAAATAATTGTCCATCACTAAGTCATATTAATTGGAGTACTAGTGTGTTCCGTTGTCTTACAGCAATCAAATAATTATAGATTTTAAGTTTAGTAAATAGGAAAGTTAGTTGTTAGGAGTCTCCTCATGATATATGACTGGCAAAAGTCCTAAAGTTCTTTTGACATATGATCTCTAATGAAATGTTTTTTTATCTCCCAGTGTTAGTTGTTAGTTATTGTTATAATATTAGTGGGGTCATTTGAACCCATGACCTCTCCTTCTCCCTTGAGCCCTTAAACCCTCCTTCAAGTCAACCTCATAGTTCCATGGCTAAGGAAATGTGATAAGTGAAAGACAACCTTCTCAAAAGAGGTTAATTTTTTTAGTAATAATGACACTTTTTTTAAGCACGGTTCTTGCGAATAGTGGAGTAGGAGGGTGTAAAAAAAATGGAACCAAAATGAACCATTTCTATGAAAATAAGTTCAGTTCAAACTAGATCACTTGTGTTAAGTAGTTTAGTTAGATTCAGTTTTTTCTCATACGGTTCAATTCAGTTTTTTTTTTTTTTGCATGGTTCAAATAAAACCAATTTATAACAAAAACCACTCGGTTTGAAACATGGATGGAGTGAACAACGAAAATCAAATCTTGCATAACCTTACTTGCAGCCCTGCCAATGGGAGTTAGGTTATACCCTAGCTGAATTCGGAGGCAACACCTCTCGTGCTACATCTCAGTTTTTATGTCAGTCCCACCTTTGGGAGTTAGGTTTTAAGGGGTTGTTTATTGTGCCCTTGGTGACCCATCTCAGAATAGATACTATAAGATCAAATTTTGTTAACATTTTTAAATATTTGAAGAAAATAGTGCTAAAGTCAGATGGTTATAGAAGTACAAGTTAACATAAAAAGCATAAAACAGAAGACTTGCTCTACCCTGTGCTTACATATGCCATTTGATGAGGAAAAGAACATTACTTAGAGTTCAACAATGCTAAAAGCTAATATCAACCCCATCAATTCATTCATCTTTCGTTAATTCTCTCTTTTCTTCATCCCTACCATCCTTTAATAACTTGTCATCAGGTGAGATATGTTCATTGGCTTGTTCCAAATCTTCTTCCTTGGTCCTTTCACTAATTTCATCCACGGGCTTATAAGTGTAAAACCAAGCACATATCAAATAATAAACGAGATTCACAACTTGAATCCCACTAAGAAGAAAATAATAGTAGTCCAATCCACCCCTATTGAGGTTCCTATCTGGCAACCAATTATTCTCCTTGCCAGTATACTTATGAACTAATGATACCAGCAATGTACCCATGTAGTTCCCAATGGCTGTGGTTATGCAGTACAGTGCTGTAGCACTGCTTCTCATGCTTTCAGGTGCCTGCTCAAAGAGAAATTCCAAATGTCCAACAGACATGAAAATTTCAGCCACCCCATGAAGACAATACTGAGGTACCAACCAGAACACACTAATAGGAATAGTGGCTTTTGGATCATCCAATAAGTGGTACTTGGCAGCAAATGATTTCCTTTTCATTTCCATTAGGCCAGCAACCACAGTGGCTATGATGTTAATTATGAAACCTATTCCCATTCTTTGCAAGCATGTGATTCCAGAAGGGTTCCCTGTGAATCTACGCGCAAAGGGAACGAAAAGGCGTTCGTATAGAACAACTCCTGACATCATGGTTAGCACGCTGAAAATGGACATGCTAGCGGGGGAAATTTGGAACGAGGGAGAAAGGTGACGGTCCATAGTGCGAGCTTGTTGAATCACAAAGCTGTGTAGATGTGATGAAGAAGTTATGAGCAGAATTCCTGATGCCCAAATTGGAAGCATTCTGATGATGGATTTTAGCTCCTCAACTCTGTGGACAGTGGCTAATTTCCATAAGTTTGGTGTTGTAGTTTGATCTCTCGCCTCCTCCTCTGTGACAATTGCAGCCTTGTCCAACCATCTGCAGATACACCAGCATTTAAGAAAGAATTCAATCTCTATACACTATTAGTCTGAAATTTTCTATATCATTCGTCAACTAAAAATCATCATAAGTACAACTTTTAAGTATATTAATAAAAATTAATAATTTATCATACATGTCAATCAATTTATGATAAGATGATAGTATTAATACTTTTTACAGATATTACATAAACTATTTTTTCATTAAGTAATGTAAAGTGTGCATGTGCAAATATTGGATAAGTGAAGTTTCATATAAACTTAGCAGTCCATATAATTATTGGGTCAGTTTGTTTAAATTTATTGGTTGAAGCAAACGATTATTTTTTAATATATTTGTCTAAATTGTTTTTACTTAAAAAATAATTTTGTTTATTTTAAAAAGAAAATCCTGTCTATCTCATAAAAAAGTATTTATATAAAAAAAAAACTCTTATTTTAATTTTTTTTTTTAAAAAAAATATTTAAAATAAAGAGTGATGGATGGACGGTGGACCATAAGTTGAATACTGAAGGCTTCACTATTTGAAGTTGTTTGCAGTTAATCCCATAAAAGGCAAAGCCAATAATGACCAACCCCACCACACTATTCGTGCTTCAAGTATCTGGTTTGAATCAAAAGAGCAAAAAATTTAACTTACTTATATTGATTAGAGTGTAGAAGCCTCCCTTCCAAAGAAATAGGAGTATCAAGTTCCCAATTATGGTACAAAAGCTGGGGATCTTCTGGCAAAGCCTCCTTCCTTTTCTTTATAGCTGCCACGGTTACTTGGGCCAAACGAACCAAAGGGCTCCCTTCTGGTTTCACAGTCTTATAAAGTGGTGAGCCCAACACAAAGGCAATTATGGATATCAACATGGCAATGCATGGAATTCCAAGGCCCCAACCCCAGCCCATGTTGTCTTGAATGTAAACCACAATGGTCAAAGCACTAAGAGAAGCCAAGCCCATGCTGAAAAAGTACCAATTGAAGAGGTTCCACTTCCTTGATGCTACACCACTTTTGGTCATGTCAAATTGGTCTGCTGAAAAGGGCACAACACATGGTCTAATGCCACCTGATCCAACAGATGTGAGGAGGAGGGAGATGTAGAGTATCCACAGTTGTGAGGATGTGGCTTCTTGGCAATTCACTTGTGTTGGGCATGGTGGGGGCCGAAATTGTGGCAGTATAGCTGATACTGTGATGCTAATCAATCCCTGTGTCAAGAGAATAGTTTGACAAAAATTAATTGGTAGGGTGTGCAATATGGTATGTTGTACTAAAATGGAAAATGCTTGTAATTGAAATCATTTGTTTGAATATATGTGAAACTTTATCTAACCGAAAGCGGAGTGGTGTTTCAAGTGTGAGAGTTTTAAAACCTGAATAGATTAAAGGAAAAAATGAGATTAACTTAGTAAGAAAAGGGTTTTTTCTAGGTTGGGTGGTAGAATTAGATGATTAATCAAAGTGCCTTTGACTTAGGTATCAAATAAAGTATGAGAGAAATGTTTGTAGAGAAAAAGGGTTAACTTTGAAAATCTATATTTAGTGTATTTCCTTAATTTTCTTTGTGATTTCATATTATTTTTGCTTTGATACGTCGATCGAAGTGAAAAACCCTTAATTTCAATTAAAGGGTTAAAGAAATATGCTTGCTATACTAGAAATCTGCCCAAAAAAAGTTTTTGCTTAGTCTAATAGCAATACATAAAAATTAATACAAAAATATTAATTTTGATGAAGTGTAACTATCCCCTAGTCAATCAATAATTGTTGAATAAATAAAAGTGTTTGATATCAAACTTTTAATTAGGTTACAGCATATATGATCTAATTAGATCATAGTAGTTTATCATTGTAAAAGTGAATTACAATTATACATTAAAAAATCCTTAAAATCTTTCTTAAATATTTAGAATAAGTAATCTTGAGCTAGTAACAATACACGTGAATAAAATTAATATATAATCCAATAAGTTAGAGGACACTCATAATATGTGATCTGGAATCAAGAATAAGTGATAGATTAGCTCTTATAAATATGAATATAAAAATAAAAACTTATTTCTGATTTTCATATTAAAATATGTATGAATCTTTAGGTGTTTAGTTATTATATGATATGATTGAAACAATTTCTATTTAAATATTTAAAATACTTGTATAAGAAAGTTCACGAGTGTAACAATCAAATCAGACTTATTAGATAAAAGTGAAAAGGAGAGGGTAAGAAACCAATTCATAAATGAGAGAAGCAACAGTAATGGTCCAAAAGCGTCCAGCAAAGGAATCTGCCACGATTGCCCCAATGAGAGGGGTGAAGCTAGATGTTCCTCCAAAGTTTGTCAGTGTGTTTGAGGCTGATACCAATGGCATGTTCAGCTCTTGTGTTAAGTAACTTATCAAGTTACCATGAAAACCAGCACTTGCAAATCTGTCACACACTTCATTTGCTGCATTCATATATATGCACAACAAATACACAACAAGCCAAAATTAACTTCATGCGGAACATGATGCAATGGACATTTGGACACTGCACAATAGTTCTTTATTTTGTTTGTTTTTTTTGCCCTCAAATTAGTGTTAGCTACAGAAATTGTGATATTCTCTGAGCCACTCATTTGTGGATATTGTCAAGTGGTATACCCGAGAAAGGAAACTATTATTAAGGTACGGGACACGCTCAGAATACATTAATTTAACATGTTTTTTTAATATGTTTTTAGTGTTAGGTGAAAATTTATGGTTTATTTAATAAGTCTCTTCACAAAAAAATAAAATAGAGAATGCTTCAAAGAAAGAATGCAAACTTAATTTTTCACATATTTAATATTTTTAAAGTGGTTTTTCAATAAAAAGAAATATTTTTCATACTTTTCGATCATCTCATAATAATATTTATTTTAAAATGATGCAATTTCTTAAAAAGATATGTATTACATAAATTATTATGATAAAATGGTTTTCTTTGACTAAAATACTAAGTGAGATACAAATAAATAAGGATATTATAAAAATAATGTTTTTTTTTATTTTCTAAAACAATACACATTTTGAGAAAAACTAATGAAATAAAGGAAATGATTTCATAAATAATAATTCTTAAAACACTTGTTATTAATTAAATTTAAATCTTACTCAATACCTACCTTTGGTCCTCCTTATAAAAAAAGTTTTTGAAAAATCTGTCTTATCTTTTCCAAATTGTTTACAAGATTATGAATTATTCAGGTAAAAAGAGATTACAAAATTAAATTCCCAATAATTTTAAGAATAATGACGGAAAAGTTACACACAAGGTTAACAGGTGTAATATCATAAACTAAATTAATTAAATTATTTAAATCTTATATAAAATTTGTAGTATATGGTCAAAGCTACTAACAAATGAGTAAGTTAAAAAAAGCCCGTTAATTGAATTGTTGTTATTAAAACATTATGTACTACGCAAAGGAGTTGCGTAACATTTGCACGTGGAAACTACTTCATTTCATGTTCGGTGGAAAAAAAAATATAGTATTAGAAAAAAGATTCCTCGTATTTGAGTTAATTAAGTGAAAACTTCACTCGTTACTCAATTCTTCAATATAGTGATATTCAATAAAAATCCTTAATGATAGAACTTATTTTCGAAAGCCATAATCATGTCTCTCTTTGTCTGATCACGGACCACAATTTGATTTAAGTACTCCAGGCCAAAGAAAAACAGAAATAAAATAAAAACTGAGATGGGGAAGGATGTGAATATGAATATTCTGTGGGAAATGAATCTTCTGAAGTTAACTTAGCAACAATAAAGTTTAAGAGAAGTATAATAGTGATGAAGAAATATGAGTGGCTTACCAAGAATGAAAGGTAATGTTCTGATGCCTCCTCGTCGATGCTTCTTCTTCTTCTCTTCTTTCTCCCCCATTTCCGCATTGCTCTTAGTGCTCTTCTCTATCTCCATTTTTTTCCTCACTTGTGTTAGTGATGATTAGTGAGTAGTGTACCTTGGGTGGGTGTTGTGTCTCCCTCTCTCTATGTATATCAATTTGTGCAAGATAAAGACACACTGTATGGGGTCCCATACTCACATAAATATGAAGTAGATCAATACTTTATATAGTTTGTTTGTTGCCAAAAAAAAAAAAAACACTTTCTTTTTAGTTATCAAAGCAAAGTTAGGGTTGAGAATAGCATAAAAGGACATACTTTTAGTTATTTAAAGTGATTCGTGCCATGCACGGATAAACTTTATAAATATTATTATAAAATATTTTAAATATATTAGAAAGTGTATTTTAAATTAAATTGTTTTTTCTTCTTCCTAATTTTGATCATAGATTATAAAGTATAATATTTTTATTAATAATAATCATTTTCCATTATAGATATATAGTTTATTATATATCTAGCAAACTGTGATTTTAAAATAAACGAGACAAATAAAAATTTATTATGTGTTAGGTAAGATATGTAATTTAAATAACTGTTGTGAAATAAATCAATATAAAGTGAGAGTTCCTAATTAAAAAAAAAGTATTGTATGTCATGCACAAAAGTATTGTCATGTACTATACGCTTATTTGTAAATAATGCTAATATTTAATTTTTTTAAGATTTTAAAATTTGATGAACCAAAAATAATAATAATAAAATTTTGTTAGATATCAATTATGTATCATAAAGTATACTAATTTTAAATTTATTAACTTGCAATATAAATAGTTGCATGAAGATTTGATATTAATTATTATATTATGGTTTTCCAGATATATAATAAAACTATATATACCTATAATGGACAATAAATATTATTAATAAAAACCATGGTTTTCCATATATTATTAACTTGCAATATAACTTTCAATCATGGTTTTTAACGATAACAACTATATCCTTTTAAAAAAATGATAACAACTATATATAAAAAATCTATTAATATTAGTTGCGTGAGAGAAAATAAAAATAGTTTTTAACAATTTATATTCTTATTTTCTAAAAGCACAATTTGTACGTAACATTAAAATTTTTTAAGAGTCAAACTAGTATATATTAAGATTTTTTTACCCTAAATTTAAAAACATTATTTTCTTAAAACTATTTAGAGTCTTGTGTATATTGATTATATTATATAAAATGATGTTTAAGAGTTAAACTAGTGTATATTGGGATTTTTTGGAGAGAGTGTGTGTATATTGGTAAAAATTTAACGACTTGAGTGATATGATGAAAGAACCTTTTACCGCTTTGAGATAACAGAGAGAGTCTTGTTGAAATAACACTCCTTTGCTACTTCTTTTTTCTTGTTATTCTTATTTAGTTCTGTTATAGACTTATAGTGGCAACACACACATTGAGAAAGAGAAAAGAAGGAAACGTTTGTGAATGAGAAAAATAACATGAAGGACTATGTTAGGTTGGCAAATTTGCATTTGTGGATTCAAGTAATTGACCTGAAAGTAGCACCACAACAATAGTTAGAGTTCATATTTATATCAGGTATTTGTTCATGGGAAATTGAAAATTAACTATTAGTGTTAGTCAATATTTATTATGGGTATCTCCAAAGCTGAATTTCCATTTTTAAGTAATAATTCAGAGGTTAATCAAATGTTTCATTTTTATTACCTGCAATAAATTACTTGTAACGAATATACATGAGAAATCGAAAACTAATCACATTACGGATATCTATAAAGATTAAATATTCAAATTTAAATCTTTAAGAATTGACTTATGTAAATATATTTATTTTATTTATTTATATTCCTCATGGAAATGCTAAAAAATGATTTTATATCAACATTAGAATTTATACTTGAGTTCAAAATTATATTTATAAATACATATTTCATTTCAAAATAGTAAATGCTAAGAAAATCGTTCTATATCTATATTCTATTTAAATTCAACAGGGGAATAAATTATATTTATTTGAATATGTATGTGATTTCAAATTAATTTCCCCTATATAAGGGAAATTAAAAATTAATTATTAGGGATAATCAACGTTTATCACTCAGTAAAAAAAAATTATGACGGGTATGTCTGAGGGTTGATTTTTTTAAGTGATAATAATTCAAAAGTTACAACTCAAATTTAAATATCTAATTTATTTCATTCATATTACTTGGAATAGATCTTTTTTTCTGAATATTACTTGTAATAGATGCGCAAAGAAGAAACGGAAATTAATTATTAATATTAAGAGTACCCTGGAAGGCATTATACCATACGAAAATATTATTTATTTTCAGTAATGAAAAACTATTATATCTGTAAATTAATTATATTTATGAAACTAATATTCTGAAATTCTAATTTTCATTAATTTATTTACATGAAATTCAATATTTTTGGTGCTGAGAATTTTCTTGCGCTAAAATATGTTTTCAATTTAAATTGATTTGAATTTGTATATTTATATATAATTATAATTAGGAGATCATTATATATTTAATTCCATGCTTAGATTCATTTTGATTATTATTATTTTAAATTGAATTATATCTAAAAATTAATGTCATAAATAATTTATGTTACGTAAATAAATGTCATGTACATAATCATCCATTTCTTATTTTCATTTAATTTAATAATAATAATAATTCATTTTAAAGTAATGATCACTTAAGTCTTGACTGATTTCTATCAATAATTTAATGCATATGCAAATATTAGGGAGAAGACGGCATGAATTTTTAATATCTTTAATTATATTTTTATATTTTGAAAAAAGACCAATAACTATTTTAATATACTTTTTTGTTATCAATAACTATCGTTAACAAATGTTGTAATAAATTGTTTATGCAGTAATTATTTTATGAAAATTTAAAATATGTCATAAAATATTTTCTACAATTGATTTAAATAATTTCTATCATTAAATGAAGTTCATATATTTTATTTTTATATATGATTTGATTTTGTAGAAACACCCCGCTTTAAATTTTTATTCTTTAAATTTTGATTTAGAGGAATAGAGAATTATGTTTGTGTGATTAAAAAAAAATATTAGTTATTAATTTTTATTATTTTTGTACTGTCCAGGACACTCACAAAATATACGTGACATTTTACATGGTACTCAGAGATGTATGTCAATCCTACAAATAATTAATTATCTACAAAGTCACACATTATTTACAAGGTATAATTTTCTTCTAGCTTTTATTTATAAGCTATGATTTATCTCTAACATTATGTATAAGCTTCCGACTATTATCTACAAGTCAGGAATTATCTGCAAAGGCTATAATAGCCCCTACAAATAAGGACCCACAACTACACTCCACTCTTATAAATATCAGATTCCATCGAACCCTCTAAACACACATTCGCTCACACTAAAGCCTACGCATACTTGCTCTCATACACATATACTTGCATATTTCTCCTAACTCATATTCTTACTTGAACGTCAGAGTCTTTTGTTTTGCAAATCTCCCCTCTTGTACTCTTGACAAAGTCACCTCTCAAAGCCGACGTGTGAAGTCTAGGAACACTCTTCGGTCACTATCACCCTGACGTGTGCTAGCTTCAGATTTTGGCAAGAGCATTTGGCGCCCATCGTAGCGCTAGGTAAAACATACCCCACAATCTCTCGTCAACACTCTCCTATTCATCCATGGTTAGCACTCGATTTGGCTTCAGATGCAAGACCCCTCTCAAAGAGTCTCATCCTCATCTAGCAGTTATGACAGACATAGATACTCTACAACAACTCCAAACCCTCATTACGGAGATGGAGTGACGCCATGAGAAGGAGCTAAGAAAGCTAAAGGATGACCATGATCAATTGGAGGCTCGTGTCAAACGTCCCCGGGGCGACAAGAACTCCGCTCAAACATTGTCTGAGCACACCCAAGGGGAATCACACCTTCAACACACAACCAACACTACAAATGACTTAAGTCTCTCCCACATGCAGCGTCTAGTATGGTGGACTACCCGCCGACATCCTTTTGTTGACTACATTATGGAGACAGACATACCCTTGGGGTGAAAACCACTCAACCTCGAGCAGTACGATAGGACAACAGATCCAAACGAGCATTTGGATGCCTTCCTGACCTAGGCGAACCTCTACATTAATAATGGTGAAATTCTATGTTGTATCTTTCCAATGTCCCCTAAGGAGGCAACATTGACCTGGTACGGTGGACTCCCACCTAGGTCCATAGATAGCTTCGACACCCTCGTTGAACAATTCAATGTGTAGTATGCCACCAATAGGTCTTATGCATGACCTTGGCCACCTTAGCCAGTCTACGACAAGCAGACGACGAGCCCCTCAAAAAATTCATGGACCGATTTGGGCACACAGTTGTCTAAATCTGAAATCTTAACCATGAGGTAGCATTGCATTCCATGCTCCTCACCCTACGCTCCGTCAAGTTCGCAGACAGTCTGTGCAAAAAACCACCTAGTAGCATGGACGAGTTGCACAAGCGAGCCAAGGGCTACATTCAAATGGAAGAAATGTCTAGATTCAGAAATGAAGTCCGACAAGCCGGACATAAGCGTGACAAGTACGAAGGAAGTATCAAGACCGACTTACACAAGTCAAGCAAGAGGCACAAGCTAGACAAGCGTCAGCCTCTCCCTAAATGACCCAGGTACAAACATTACACACCTGTAACGGCCAATCGCACCACGATTCTGAAGGAAGTTTTCAACCTAGAGGTACCCATCAGGCTATCCCTGATGAAACCTCCTAGATCAGGATCAAACGCAACGATGTACTATAGATATCATCGTGGTATTGATCAAAACACAAAAGACTATTATTGAGTCCTAAAGGATAAAATAGAAGAACTTATATAGGCTATCCCTGACATTTATATTCACAAATGTTGTATCTTCCATGAAATCGTAATCATTAATTATAGACATCTCTTTATAATTTGAAAAAAAATCAAAAAAGAGAAATACTTTTTCGGTAAGTAAATAATGTTAAATATGATGACGTCCTTGCTTACGTCAAACTGAAAGTTAGTCAGAATTGAGACTAGCTGTGTTGCCACAGTTCAAAGAAGTTGGAATATAATCACAGGAGAGATCAGTTTCATAGTGTCTTCTGCATAGTGTTGTCCGTGTCACTTTGTTGCATATAATATAGTTTACTCGTGATTTTTCATCAATAGATTTCAACGAGATAAAGATTTGAGTTATTAATTCCAAGAGATCATCATTTTAAATAAGTTAGTTTATATGCTTTTAATTTTTTTACTCCTAACTTATACGGTAATCTATAAGTTTTTAGTTAACTTATAAGCTTTTAGTAAGTTTATAAATTAATTTATGAAACATAGTCTAGTTTATAATTTCGGATATAAATTGTGTTCTTGAATTTTTATATGCTTAGTAGTTTGTTAGTTTTATAATATGTCTGGGTTGGTGTTTTAAACACATGTATCTCAACATTTTCACGTCAAAATGATATGTTGATGCGAAAGTTAGAAATTGTCGCTTATGAAAATTCACCTCAATTTGGGTTCAGAATCGTTTTCAAACACACTTAAAATGTCAATGCATGAAAATTAATTCATTACCTATATTTATATCTATGTTATATCTATACTCTGCATTTAAAAGATTTATCGCTAGTAATCATCATGTCTGATTCGAATAAAGTTATTTTTAATAAAAAAAATACTTATAATTTAGACAAAAAAAATCCAAGAGACTATCATTTCGATCAGTCTTCAATTTCATAAATAAATTTCATTTTCTTGAATTTTTACTATGCTTAGCGATTTGTTAGTTATAGAATGTCAGTGCATATGAAAATTAAATTATTATTTATATCTATATTATACTATACACATTTATCTATCTATATTTATTTCTTTCCCATATTCTATTATATACTATATTTATTCTATACTATATGCATTTGAAAGTCATTGTTGAGGAAACATTTTACATATGACATGTTGTGCATTGTCTCCAAAATCACCTTTTTAAAAATCATACCATTTTTAGCCAACATCTTATGAAATGTGTGCTTCTATAATATTTTTTTGGGTAAATACTAATTTGGTCCTAAAATGTGTTAAGTAATGATAGTTGATTCTTAAAAGATGAAAAAATTTAATTTAATTTCTAAATGTGTAAAAAGTGTAACAAATTGGTATATCGTTAACTCTTCTCCGTTAATGTCTCTCCATATGTGACATGTGATCTCCCTGCATGATCGTCCATGTGTGTAGAAAGAATGTTACATCATTGATGACTGTATCATACTAATATGTCAATATTGAAAGTTTTATTTTATTTTAGAGCATTCTTCCTCCTTAAAGTGCTAACAAATTAGTCCATGAATATTAAAAATTACTATTAACTTGGTTCTTCAAATATATAATTTACTGACAAATTAATTAACGAAAGATAAAACACCTAATTACATAATCTCAACCACAACACGCGCGCAAATTGAAATTATTCCTATTAAATAGGAAGTTCAACTCTAGCTGTCATCAACCTAACATATTTCAAATCCCTAAACATATTCCTTTCATTTATGTGTAGACCATAGTCTTTTTTTACATGTTTATGTGTCTCAATATAAGTTAAACTTGGATAAACCCTTAACTTATTGGCCAACTTTTATGCAACTCATTTTATAATAGTTTGCTTGCTTTCTAAGATCCTACCACAATTATGCTTTAGCACAAAAATAATATTAGCAACTCTTTTTACAACATAATATTAAATTACACATCACTTGATATTTAACATTACTTTTAGCAATATTGATACATCTTTTTTCAACAAATGAAAGTATAATATATGCACCTTGGTTATAAAGTAAACAAAATGAATAAATTATTTAATACTTATTATTAATTACCACAACAAAAATCATATATTAAAAACTTAATATAGATAGAAGTACAATATAAATCACATACTTTAATCATTAAAAATTTAAAACAATATTAGCTACATAATGCAAAACATACATGAAATAAAATCAATATAATTATAAAATATAGTTTGGTTCAATTTCTATATCAAAAGCTGAAAATTGAACCAAAACACACAAAAAATATTATTTTTGAAGTTTTTTATTTTGCAGTTTTTGATTTAATAGATTTTTTTATTTTTGGGATCAATTTGACAATTTGCAAACGGTTTGATTCAGTTTAATTTGAACACTTCTAAAATCTCTCATGAACACCCTTTTATTTGCAAATTGTTCCACCTCATGTAATCATTTCTCTTCCACTTGATATCCGTATCATGAAATATGGTGTAGTCTCTAACAATATCAATAAACATTATGACAACATCAAATTTCATCCCAATCTCCAAGTGCACAAGTCCAAAATGACTTTTTGTATTGTATTAAACTTCGTGTTTGATAGTTGCAATTTCAATTTGCATGCATGCAAATGTGTTGTGTCTGAGATTATTTAATTAAGTGTTTTATTTTTCGTGGATTAATTTGTCAATAAGATGTATCTTTGAAAGACTATAATGGTAGTAAGTTGTAATGCTTCAAGACTAATTGGCTAGTATTTTTTAAAAGGAGAGGTAAGGTGTTGTAAAAAAAACTTTCAATATTGATAATTTAGTCCATGATAAACATACTGACATATTAGTCCAGTATAATCATTAATGATGTGACACCCTATATTTACACATGGATTATCATGCAAGGAAGTCACATGTCACATAGACATAAACATCAACTTTAACACAAAAGAGTTAATTGCAAAATCAATTTGTCTCACTTTTTGCATATTGAAGGATTAAATTCAAAATTTTCATCTTTTAGAAACGAAACTATCAACGTTTGACACTTTCATGGACCGAAATGGATATTTATCCATATTTTTTTCGAAACTCTACAAACTAACTTTTTTTTCAACATTTTGTTATAAAAGACTTTATAAATTATTAATTTTAATTTACATTAATCATAAAAAATTGTAAATATTAATACACTAATATATATATATATATATATATATAAGAGTATTTAGGTATTTTTAATATTAATGGATAATGAATATTTTCATGGGTACCATGATATCCGCCTCTATCCGATTAACAAGTGGTACTGAAAATATTTGTACATGCTACTCAGAGTTACTCGTTAAACATATCTATTTTTTATCTATTGCCGATTTTATTAGTGGGTGTAGGTTTTTTTTATCATCCATAGTTGGGATAGAAGACCCGACTAAAGATGATCAATTAAGTTCTTTGACAGAGATTAATTAGTGACAAAAAACTAATGGATACTTTACACTGATATAATGATGGCCCAAAAAAATACAATAATGATGTCAACAAATGTTGGGTTTAATGAAAGGAGTTAGTCTCTCACGTGGAATCTAAGATTCAAATTTCAATAGAAAAATATGTTTATATTTAATATTTGATCATACCTTGAACAACAAGATTATTTTGAAAAGAAAGTTAACATAAAAATCGAAAACATAAATATGTTCGGAAAATCAATCCAAATTTTCCAACATTAATACAAGTATGTGGAAGTCAAGAGGTGTATTCCATGAAGTAGTAAATGCATTTTGGCTCTTGGAGAATCCTACTAGCATAATGAGAAGGTAAGTGGATAGTTGAAATCGTTAATGTGCACGTTCTTTATGAAGGAAGCGATGAACCTTTTCTAATGGATCATGCGAAGATAGAAGTCACTATCCAGGCCTAGAGAGAAGGTCATCACCCTAAGAGAGAGGCAGATTTTGGTACAATTAAAATAAGGAAAACAAAGATAAACCAACAAGCAAAACTACTCCTGTGGGTAAGACAATCTTCGTAAATTACATGGAAGATTTTTTAAATTTGTTTAGAAAACTTGTTATGTATTATGAAATAATGAATATTTATTGAGATGTTTCCTGAAGGTATATAAGAGATGTCAAATCAGATAAAATATATGTCTTTTACTATTTATATTTGTAAGGTTGTTATCTATGCCTCATATATTAATCCTGATTGTTTGTGAAAGGCATTTACCCTAATAATACATTGATGCCTTGGTGGTATTAAAGTTATTTTATATTGTTATTTAATTATAAATATATTCATATACTATATAATAAAATCCCTTTTCATAAAAAAATAGTAATAATAAAATCCCTAATTTGAAGAGTATAGTTTCACTCTCTCGACACTCGTTCTATTCTCTCCTTAGAAGGTACATTTGATATATTATTTCTGTTTAAGCAAAAAAATATCTCTTTTTTTAAGTTACAAAAAAATATACCTCTTAATTATATTAAATTATCCTCTTTTTATCTTACTTGATTTTTTTTAATCACCTATTCATATCAATTTAAAAATAATTTTGTATCACAATTTAAATTATTTATTATAAATTCAACATATAATTTAAAATTTTCAAAATATTTATTTATTATGAATTTTAATTATAATATAATTTATAAATTTAAAAATATTTATTTTTATGAATTATAATTATAATTATTTAGATATAAATATTTATCTTGCATAATACATGGAATAACATACCAATTGTCGTATATAGTAAGATACTTTTGAATAATTACTTTAGAAATTGTATGTAAAATTAGTTTTTTTAATGCATGTAAAATTAGTTGATAGTGTGTTCAATAGCGTAAACACTATGGAAACTAAATTCCCATTTCTTTCATTTTTAACGTAAAATAATAGTAAAAATAAAATCAAAATTAACAAAACTTTTTAAAAAATCAAAAAATAAAAATATTAAATCCATGTAATCTTAAAGATTAACTTTCGTAGTTTAGTTCCCCAAAGATAGGGAGTATGAAGTGTAGCAACTAAGACGTGTGATCCTGGTGTATCCACAATGGATAAGAAACAGAGTGACTAAGATTCTAACATCAACCTTAAACCTTGTCCTTCATATTACACACATTTCACCAACATTAATTCCCCCAATCTGAAATGTCAACCTTTGCATTCACTTCTTTATTCCAAATCACAGTCTCATCTTCATCTTCATCTTTGCATGCTATCAGAGCCTCAGCTTCTGAGTATGTTCCCTCCCAACACACCCTTAGAAGGGAATTCTTGAAGGGTGTTGCTGCTTTGATGCCTCTTCCACTTGTTGTGCTGATAGAGCCACCCCCTTCAGATGCTAGAGAAGTTGAGGTTGGCTCCTTCCTTCCACCTTCACCCTCTGACCCTTCTTTCGTTCTCTTCAAGGCCTCTGCCAAGGACACTCCAGCCCTTCGTGCAGGTACATTGATTTGAAACAGAGAGAGTGGTTGGTGATTGCATGCCTATGTGTTTGGGCATCACATTTATGATATTCTAAAATCCTGAATAATTTGATAGTATGCCTTAGGAAACTATGATTTTGATGCCTCTCTAGCAAACAATTTGGCGCGCTAATTGATCACTGGGGTCTTCCTAATGATGATTTTGCACCACCTGCTATCTTATTTGATCTAATGGATGCCTCTTAATTGCATATTTAGATATTATAGCTGTGAATTTTGGAGGTTTATGACTTTCAAAAGGTCTTATTATTGTAATTAGCATCTAGGTAGAATTGAATTTTGTAAAATTAACTAGGGGGTTAATGTACAATTTGGTAACTAAAAGTTGATGTCTATAATAAACTCTCATCCTGCACATGGATGCGGGTTTGATTCCTCCTGATGATGAGAAAATCCCCCTTGGTGAGCAACCTCCTCAGGAAGGTCTCCTAGCACCCAAGGTCTAGTTGAGTAGCTACGATTAGATAAAATTGCTTGCAGTTTGGGCCGTGCAGCAATCATCTAGGTAGGCCTATATTGGCAGCCGTAGTATGCCATTGCCCATTGGTGCCCTACTTGGTAGTATTGGGGTGTCTCCCTATTTTACCACATCATCAGCACAAAAAAAGAAAAAGTTCAGGTCTATACAAATGGGTCCTTAGAAGTATCAACCTGATAACAAGTTTACCCTTCATCTCTCAACGTACTAATTTGTATGGACAAAACCTTTCAGGATCAAAGCAGTACAAGTTGCCATTCACTTTCACTGATTCATATATTATAGTCAATAGTAGTTATGAGGTTATCCTCATGCATCTACAATTCTAAATTGCACCTTTTTGGAAAATGTTCAATAAAGTTATTGGCTTCTGATGAATTTTACTGTTGACATTATTATATATATATATATATATATATATATATATATATATATATATATGTTCAAACTTGTTTATATTTAAGAGATCAAACCATATCTCAGGCAGTTGATCTTGTCTACTGTTGTTCTATGCAATTGATACTCTAGATTTAGTTCTTTGCAGGAAATGTGCAGCCATACAAGTTTATCCTCCCCCCGACGTGGAAACAGGCTCGTGTAGCAAATATACTATCTGGAAATTACTGCCAGCCTAAATGTGCAGAGCCCTGGGTGGAGGTTAAGTTTGAAGATGAAAAACAAGGAAAAGTTCAGGTAGTGGCTTCGCCCTTGATACGCCTTACCAACAAACCAAATGCAACAATTGAGGACATTGGGAGCCCAGAAAAACTGATTGCTTCTCTTGGACCATTTGTCACTGGAAACACTTTTGATCCAGAAGAGCTCCTTGAGACTTCAGTTGAAAAGCTTGGTGATCAGACAGTAAATTTTCTTTTCATAGCCTATGTTGTCTGAACGCTTTTCTTTTGGTTTTGCTTATTAGAAAATGAAGAAACTGAATGAAATACTCAAGTAATAAGTTTAATAATTAATAGTTTTTTTTTCAACATTGTCACAAAATCAATGATTTAGGAGTTATAAGATTAACTTGGTGATTGGAAATGGGGGTTTAAGGGGGAAGGGTGGGGGGGAGAGGTCATGAGTTCGAATCCCCTCACTAATATTCTAACAAAACTGACAACTAGCATTGGTTGATCAAAAAACAAAACAAAATCGATGATATTGACTTCAATTCCTATCCTCTAAGCATAAGCTATGCAGAGAGAACAAGAATGTTCCAGTTGAAGCATTTCACTAAAATGAGCAATGTAGAAGAGGTTTATACACACATGTATTACATAAATTGCAATAAGAAATTTCAGAAAACTAAAGTATTTGAAATCTCTGGAGGATGGGGCCTTATGAGCTTTCTGGAGTGTCTTTTTACCAGTAGCATTTCAGTTATTCTTTTGTGTTGCAATATAGTGCTTATGGCAGTTTAGTCCATGTGTCTATTCTTAAATAAGAAACCCCATGTGCCGTGTGCAGCTCCTATTGAAAAAGATAAACAGAACACAAAACCAAGTTTTTTATCTACTGAAACTCACAATTATAGATTGCATTGCATACTCTTCTTTTTTAATATTTTCTTTTCATTTTCCTAGCTAAATATTGTTATAGAAACCTGGTGTTGGCAATTATTAGTGACTAACGTTTCTGAAATGGTGTCTGCAGTACTACAAATACGTGCTCGAAACACCATATGCTCTCACAGGCACACACAATCTTGCAAAAGCAACAGCAAAGGGAAACACTGTTGTTTTGTTTGTGGTTAGTGCCAATGACAAGCAGTGGCAAACTTCTGAGGAGACTCTAAAAGCCGTGCTTAATTCCTTTGAAGTTTAGTTTTCTGTCAAAGGTAAATAAGAGAAGTTTATTTCTTTCTAGTTTTTGTTTATACAAAATTACTCAGAAAGAATTGCATTGGCCACCATTTCAATTTTTTGTGTTCCGAGGTTAAACTTTAACTTTTAACAGTCTGGCATTTTTCTTCTTAGTATATACCTAATTGAGTGAATGACATATGTATTGATTATCTTTATTTTATCTTTGTAACCAAAAAGTAAAATTAACGGAAAAAAAAAAGTTAAATAAGAAGAAGAAGAAGAAGAAAATAAAGAGTAGCTGATTCATTAACTTGATTTGCAATATACTCTGATTCAGTTGTAGATAGAGCTACCACAGGCTGTAAGTTTTCTTTCCAGCAACTAGCAGTGCCAAACAATGTAAATACATATCCAGATAAGGACTTCCTAGTATCCACATTCCCTGCATAGTCTGCGTCCACATACCCCATAATAGCATCTCCTTGAGCTGCCTTCTTGTACTTCATATCAGATTCCAGAGATCCATTCACATACCTCAATACCCACTTCAAAGCCTCCCAATGAGCTTGACATGGATCTGCCATAAACCTGCTTACAATGCTAACAGCATGGGCCAAGTTTGGCCTACTACAGACCATACCATACATGATGCTTCCTACTCCACTAGCATATGGAATAGTATCCATCTTCCTCCTTTCCTCTTCAGTATTAGGAGCTTGAGTAATTGAGAGTTTAGTGTGATGTCCCAAAGGTGTGCTTACAGGTTTAGATTGATGCATCCTAAACCTTTCCACTACCTTCTTCAAATAGCCTTGTTGAGATAAGAACAATTCTCCCTTCATCTGATTTCTTACAATATCCATCCCAAGAATTCTCCTTGCAATATCAAGATCCTTTATCTCAAATTCCGAACTTAACCTCTCCTTAAGCGTACTAATCTCATCCTTGCTTGAGCTATCTATAAGAATATCATCTACATACAGGAGCTAGAAAAGGACACATTTTTCTTCTCTTCTCAAGATGTAGACACAACTATCATAACTACTCCTTAGAAAACCTATCCTAGAATGAAAGTCATCAAACTACTTGTACCACTGACACAGGCTCTGTTTCAAGCCATACAGTGATTTCTTCAAGAGACATACCTTAGTATGATCTTCTACAAACCCGAAATCGTTGTTTCCAGAAAACTTCTCGATATTGTACTTGGTACCCATGGTTTATCTTTCTTGATTTCTTGATTCCTTTTCTTTCTCCCCAGAGACAGCCCCACTTGTTGGTTCTAATTACCAATAAGCAGAAAGAAATAGAAACTACCAAGAAACCATGAACATTCAACAAGAAACACAAAACCCAAAAGCAAGAATGTAAAACGAGAACACAATGCAATTATGTGGTTCAGCCAATATCACCTACATCCACGAGAATAACAACTCCATTCTGAAACTAAAATCAACGAGATACAACAGAGAACCCCGTTGGTTCTACCCTTACATTTAAGAAGAACTCTCAACAGGAACACAAGCCTCACTCTGTTTCTCTCTTCGTACCCAGTGTTTTCTCTCTTATGTTTCTCACAGCAATCACATTGCCTCTCACACTGAATACAGTTAGTTACTCTTAAACAAAGATCCCATGCCCTATATTTATAGGCCCCAAGTCACTAAGAATCAACAACATAAGCCTAACATAAAACACTCAACAGTTTGATGCGTATCAGATTAATGAAACAAACTGTTCTGTCTGAGTGAGCATCAGATTGAGTCAGTCTGATTACAACAGACGATTCTCATCAGACCGAATGTCCATCAAATTGAACAACAGATTTTGAGTCACAGACAACACTATATCATTTGCCTGAATGTCTTTTTTCATATTATCCTCACAATTATTCTTGATGTTTTTACTTTTCAGTGTTAATGAGCTCTACAACTTTCTTATCACGTAATTGTACAAAATTGAAATTTCAATGGCCTCAACATAAGTGTTCCCTTTACCTTGATCATATAAGGTGTAATTTTTAATGCATTTTTTTTTCATCAAAATATACTGACTTGGACTGTTGGATCTAAAATACATTATTTCTTATCACGTAATTGTACGAAATTGAAATTTGAATGGCATCAACATAAGTGTTCCCTTTACCTTGATCATCTAAGGTGTAATTTTTAATGCATTTTTTTTATCAAAATATACTGACTTAGACTGTTGGATCTGAAATACATTATTTGTAGAATGATTCTAAATCTTTCTACTAATATGATAAAAATAACTTTTCTTTATTGCAAAAGATAAACATTAAAGGAAGAGAACATAGTGCACCCGCATACATGACGCACTCTCAACACACTTGTGCATATATAAACACATACACAAAGTCACAAAGAAAGACAAATATATATTCATCTCAATTTAGATTAGCAATCATACATTTTCCTTTTCGGATCCTAAAAATAGGAAGGGAAAAGTAACTAAAGTCATGTGACTCATGTCCATACCATTCTATTTTATTTTTTAAAAATCCGATTTTTTTTCCAGAGCACATATTAAGTTGAAACAATCTCAAATTAGTTAATCTAGTGGTAAAAAAAAATTAATTTCTTATAGATTGTTTCCTTTTTCCTTAAAAAATTCAATAGCCCAGATCAACTTAACATCGAGACTTAACCATCTAATTTAATCCTTCTATGAATGAACCCATAAAATCTCTATTTTTAATCCCACATACCCGGGCGTTGCGCGGGTTTATAAATAATTAAAAAAATATTTAAATAAATTATTTGTTTGATAAATCAAATTTAAAAATATAATTATCAATCATATTTTGTATCATTTTTTTATAAAAGGAAATAAAAAAAATTATGTACAAATTAAGATATTTATATTTATCAATATATTTTAAGGGAATATTCCAAAATTGAAGGTGGGTCGCTCAACGAAAGTTGATTAACATATGAAGATAATAGTAAATATTATGTATAAATTTATAAGAGCAATATAAGAATAAAGTGAAATTAAAATAATAAAACAGCCAAAGAAATATATTTAATGAAAGAAAAATAGTCATCTATAATGGTAAAACACGTAAAAATGATGTGAATAAAACATCGAAAATTGTTCATTTAAATAGAATTTTTGTATTTATTTCCTTTTGCTGGTGATCTATTATTGAATTTTGTTTTTTTTAGTGTGCTCTATTTTAAACTTTGAAGTAAGATTGACTCAACATCAGAGGATGTCTCAAAACAATTTGTTTATTCGCCTCTCTTTTTAATGGACTTTCTGAGATTGAATCAACCTCATTTGATGATGAAAATGCATCTTTTGACTTCTTGGATGCTTGTAATTTTGAGCTTACAAATTATTTTTTCACATTTTTATTTAATGGGCTTTCTTCTTCTTTTATGATGTCTTTTGACTTCTTGGATAGTTGTAGCTTTGGACTTTGATTTGTGATAGTTTGTTTATTCGCCTTTTTTTCTTAATGGACTTTGTGAGATTTAATAAACTTATTCATTAGAAGATGAATATGCACCTTTTGACTTGTTGGATGCTTTAACTTTGGACTTTGACTTATAATTAATCCTTCATCCGACTCTCATCTGATGATTTGTCGTGGTGAAGTGGGTTCATTTTTTTTTAACAAAAATATTAATTAGTGGGCAAAACTATTACTATTTTGTACAAGAAGTAAAAATGTAAATAAATTATAAATATGACTACTTGTTTAATTTCTTTGAGGAGAGGATCATGTTGAATGATATTTTTTTAGATAAAAGTCCTTATATAAGTTTGAAATCCTTCCTTCAAGTTGTAAGTTGTGAGCTTGATTTCAAAAATAAAAATGCACTTGCAAAGGTATACAATACTGGGTATGTCAACCTTATTTGCATTTTGGGTGTGAAGGAGTTCTATTGTGTTTAGAATTTGTTGTGTATCTCGATCCAACATTATGAATGTTGTTACACTGGTGTCATCAGATACTTTCAATTGTATCTTGAACCTAAAACAAATTTTAAATTTTTTAATATTTATTTAATTATGTTATAAAAAATAATTCATTATATTCAAATATTAAATCTTGTTAGTGGGTACTTGGATGACTATTTGCATTCTCTACAAGTGTATTAAGTTCTCTCTTTTGTAACTTTCTTTTGACATCTCTCACAAGCAACATAGTTTTAACCCAAACGTATGTCGATGTCATAGATTGTTGCATGAATTGTGAACACATTATCCTATTATTTTATATATGTTAAAACTAAGAAAAAATAAAGTATTATTGAATATTATGAATATGAATGTCATGATAGGTTAGCATACCTGTGATTCTGATCTTCATCTCATAGACATTATATCTTGCTGCAAAGATCTTCTATTTTTTTACATTCTCTTGTCAAGATAATGTTGGCAGAACTTGGAGAATATAATTTTTTATTTGATGTTGCTCTATTTTTTTTTTCTACAAAGTAGTTATTTAAAATAAAATTTATAATTTTTTAACTACATTAATCAAAGAATTAGAATAAATTAACGATTTTTTTATTGAATGTTACAAAATGTGTATAATAAAATAAAATAAAAAAGGAAGTTCATTTTACCCTATCTCATAACTTTACAAAATCAGGATTGTCTAGGTTGATATAGATCATCGGACTTGAAGTTAAGTTAATTGAATACTCATATGAAAAACAATTATTAAAATATAAATGTTAGTAAATGAAAATTATTATAGTAAATAAAATATACAAAAATATTGCAAGCAAAAAATATGATATAGGCTTAAATGAATTAAAATCATTTATTTATGAAATAAGTTGAATTGAAAACAATATGTAAGATAGTAAAGAAACATCTCAAATAAATAAATAAATATTAAATTAAATAACATGTTAATATAAAAATAAAGAGAAAAAATTATGGATCAATTTTTATTTAAATGTTATTTAAAGATTATATATATATTTAAATTTAGAAAACTAATTTTAATTTTCATAGTGAAATGACATGACTATCGTTTAATATAAACATTAAGTACAATTTAATCATTTATTTATTTAGTTATCCATATTTTTTAGCTAAATTATCTATATATATAAAGAAAATAAAACAGATAAAGTAGTAAGATATATAAAGTGTACAATATAAATTTTGTTAAGATAGTTCTATCATCCACTCTTCAGAGTTAGAGTTTCCATTGAACCAAACTCAAAATAGTGTAGATAAATGCTAATGAATATGTTATTGATTTTCTTGACAACATTAGTAAGCAAAGGAAATCTTTTGAAGGTTTGTATTCATTATTTAGTGAGACAATTTTTAAATTATGTATGGTGTATAAGTTCTCATCTTGTAAAATATCATTAAATTTTGAAATTATATTCTTTTGTATTGCTCCATGTAGTGGAGTTTCCTTGTAATATATTTAAAAGTACAAATCAGATTAAAATTAAAAATGTTAAATAAATTTAATCAACATAAAATTTGTTTAAAGTAATTTAATGTAAAAAAATACATTTTGTGATATGTAATATTGGAGATAGTCTATAAAATTATATTTGTAATAGTTAAAGTTGAGGTAAAATATATTTTTTACAAACTAATGTGAAAAATAAATAAATTTCAAGTTTGTTTAACCAACATATTTTTTTATAGATTAATTTGAAAACTAATTTTAGATTATGAACTTTGTTGATGTGAAATATTTATTTTTATTTATATTTATAGAGTATAAAATATATTAAAATTTAGAAATTACTAATATACAAAAATTAAATGATATGTAAAATGTAAAAGGAAATGGTTATCTTTTCATCCAGCAACACCATTCTCAGTAACATTAGATGTTACTCATTTTTTTTGTTATAAACATTCCACAATCAAGCAATACGTACTTTTAGAAACCAATCATCAATCTGTGTTGAGGTCTTCGATAAATTCATATTTCATTCTATTTTGCTAGATTCTTATGCAAAGAAAGAGAATATAGTAGATGAAGCTTATATGTAATTAGAAAACATTTCCAATTATATAAAATTATGATAAGTAAGGTAATAAATAATTTTAATATGTATTGAGTTAAGAAATTGAAATTTAAAATTTAAAATTATGTTGTACATTAATAATGAAATCAAATTTGAATCAAATAATTAATATAGATAAAAATCAAATTGTGTCATAATGAGACATAACAATGATATAAATTTAAATTTAAAATTCAAAAGTGTACCATACAGTAATAATCATAAAATCAAATCTAAATTAAGTATTCTAATATGAGAAATTAATAAAAAAATGTGTTCTAATGAAAATTTAGAATGTAGTAATTTTTTTACAACGAGTAATGAATAATTTTAAATTTTAAATTATATTTAATTACCAGTTAAATATTAATTGTTAATTAATTTTGAGAGGCTTATATATTTATTAAAATATATAATGTAAAAAAATATATAGAATGTATATAGTATTAAATATAAAAAATAATATGGAAGGGAATGCAAAAGAGTGTGACATTTGCTCCAGCTGTTATGCTGCGATCAACGCATTGTGGCTTTGCTTGCAATCGTGTGGCACATATGTTGCTTCTATTACCATGCAGGAGTTTGTTGTGCTCTTGTTGGGTAAGGCTTGTGATTGCAAGTGGTGTATCTTTCTTTTATTGTCATTGTTGATGCTCCTGGACATGAGAAGAATTTAGAGGTGAGTAAGACTCAATTAAAATGCATTGTATGATTTTGTAAGATTGTGAGTAACATTGAAGAATGAGGGTCATGAGCATAAGAAACATTTGAAAATCACTAAGATTGAATTAAAATGTTTTAGCATAGGATTTTGTTATGTTGTGAGTAAAGTTGAGGAAAGAAGAAAGAAAAGAAAAGTGATAGACACAAAAGAAAAATGTTCTCCTTTTTTTAAATCATCAATTTTGCTTACATGATAGAATAATAGTAAAGAGTTCAATTTTTATATATTATAAATAGATAGATTGCATATATTAGATGCTTTGACTCTACCTTCAACAAATCAATTTAGTGACCATACTAAGTGTATTGAACTCGTAAAAACTTTATTTTTAATCTAAATTATGTATACCGCATGCTTTGACTCTAGTTTCAACAAATCAATTTAGTAACTAGATTAAGTGTATTTAGGTCAATATTTATGCATTATTTTGAATAAAATTATTTTTGAAAATTAATGTTAAAAGTAAAATATTTTGTTTAAATATTTTATTATAAAAATAAATTAATGGTAAAATTCAATATAATATTTTTTTATGTGATATAAGGGGATATTTGATACAAGTGAAAGTTTTAATTTCATGAAAATTTGAAGTTGTGAACTTTTTAGTCATGTTTCCACAAAATTGTTGACATTGTTTAACAAGTTACTTATTTTATGATATTTAGTTTTTTTTTTACCATCGAAGGAGATCTCCATGTCATGTTTTCGTTGTTTAAAATTAGATTCAGTTGCTCATATAATCAACGGTTGTTTATGGTTAAAATATATTTTATTGTCTCAATTAAAATAATTGAACTAAAATAAAATTATTTTTTTTAGTTCTTAAAATAAAATTTTGATTGAAACAAAAGTAAGTATAAATAATAATAAAAGTATAAAACTGTGGGTTGCTATATCATTGGAGCAAAATGTGTATGTGTTACCTAAATATAATGTGATATTGTAGAAACCAATGAATAGAAGATAAAGAATTTAAGATAAGTTACTTAAATTGTAACTATTAGAGATATTTATAGGTTGTTTGGTTTGAGTGGTGTTGAATTTAGTTTTCTTAATAAAGATATGGAGTTAATAAAGATATTGAGTTTGAGTTCTATAGATAAAAAATGTTTGGGAGGAGAGATTTTGTCAAAGTTAAATTTTTTGATAAAGATTAATCATTGATAAAATTATGATAAATATTTCGTACAAATGACATAATAATAAAAAAAAAATTATACCAATCAGAAATGCTCTAACTTTCTCAAGTTAAGAAAAAAATTGTGGTAAAAATATCCCCATTTTTAAGGAGTCAAAATATCACTTTACTTTTATTAATTATCTAATACGATAAATAATTAATTTTTTTAGTAAAAATATCACCTTACTCTTTTATTTCCAAAAAATTTATATAAATATTCACAAGAGTATTTATAACCAACCAAATAAATTTTAATTGTTTTAAAAAAATCATGATTCTCAAATACAACAAATTTCAATCATTTTTAAAATTCATCCCTCAAGTTACTGAAAATTGATTTAAACTCAATCAATTCCTCTAAATTAGACCAAAAGTGAAACACAAAAGCATATATAAAATCACATTAATTATTCCCAAAACTTTAAGGAGAAAAAAATATAATTCTACAAAAGAAAATAATGTAAACTACTATTTTGATTACATTCTCATATTAATTTCTAAATTTTTAAAATAAATACTTAAATCTTCTAATTGTTTCATCTAAATCCCTAAATTTAACTACTAACTCTTATTAAACTACATTTTTATAAACTTTGAACTAGTATAATTGACAAATTACACTTTCAAAAATTTATTTGAAAATTCTTTAAGTATAATTGACAAATTACACTTTCAAAAATTTATTTGAAAATTCTTTAATTTAAAAGACAACAATATAACATCATTATCCACTTTTAGAGACAAAAATAAAATAATTTAGTCAAATAATGGAAGTTTTTTAAAACTAAAAATACTATTCACAGTTTCACTCAGAAGCTAAGTAAAAAAAATCGTAATAAAAGCGACTAAAGCACTTCACCAGATTTTTAATCTAAATCAGTTTTACAAAAACATATACATCATAAAATCAAGTTCGTGCTTTGATCAAAAATCAATTTTATAAAATTCATAATTATCCAAAATCTTTGTCCCAAACACATTTCGACTATAAATTCAATAACGCATGACATGGGAACCACTTTTAAACTCTAAGGTGGGCATATATTATTAAGTTTCTATGAAAGGTCTCAACTCTACACCCAGTATTCACCAAAAAAACTCAGTACACGCAGTTGGTCAACCCCATTCAAGCCCAGCTCCTAAATTCTCAGGTACATTTTCAAGACTGCTACTTTAAATATGTTAATATGTACAAAACTGGAGATGAGTTTCTTTCCTTCCCAGTCCCCCACATCCTTTGTTACAGAAACTAGAACTCAGGTTAGATGCTTCGGCTGCATCAAAACTTTTTTCCGAAGGATTGTCATACGTAACCAGTCACCAAATGGGGAGAAGCACGAGGCAGACCACAAGAGTAAGTGACATACTTGACACTATCAATTAGCACAACCACAAAAATCCGAGAGAGTGACTTTGGTCTCATCATGCCGTCAACATCAACATCACCATCGCCAGCCTCTTTGGGATCAACAAGGACTGAAACTACCATAGAAGACTTATTACCATGGAGGTGGTCTTTCTGCAAATTCTTTACTCGTTCTTCAGTTATGTTCAGACTAGATCCATTAAGCGGCTCTGGGAGCTCATGAAGGGTTCTTCTATTCCTGGTCTTTTTGACACTGGTAGCATTCTGACGGTTTTCAGTGGAAACATTGGCTACTGATGTTGCAGGAACTATTGCTCCAGGACTTGGAGAAACATCAAACTGGAAAACTTCAGTGCACATGCCAGAACTTAACATTGGCCCTGCATCAAGGAATGGGAGAACTCAGTGTATATTTTCAATGTTATGTGGGTATCAGAGAATAGGCCAACAGGTCCTTTATTTTATTTTAGACAACTAGCAAAAAACTTTGCTCAAGCATGATTGAGAGGTGGACATCTCAAAGACATTGTTTTCAGCTCTTATATTCAACAGACACCATAGTGTATATCATGGCCTAAGAAAAGCTATTCTATAACAAAGATCAAAATGAACCAAAACATGCAAAAATTAACTGGATACTTTGTAAATTAAGCACTATTAAAGCCAAGCTCATCACACTAGTTTGAGACTCCCAAAGAGCCAAAGTAGTCCATCTAACCAATTTGGAAGACACACTGAAAGACTTACTCACACAAAAAACGTTAGCAAATAAAACATCTTCAAAGGAAACCAAGGAACAGCAAGAGCAAACACAAAACATGTTAGCATAGATAGCATATTCAAGACTTGATCATCACCAACATTAAAAGCCTTATTAAGCCTATAATTTGTGCTACAATATTCACAAATTAAGGTTAGACAGAAACCAAAAAGACATAGCATAAGTCAATAGAAAGCGTTAATGTAACATTTTCATCCCTATCATGCAACCTATACAATTACAGAGTAAAATTCAGAAGGAATGTCAGAATATCCGGATAATTACCTACGAGACCTTCACGGAACCACTGTTGCATTTTACCATCAGTTACAGAGGACTTCATATGGTCCTTCAAAACTTTGGTTGAACCAGAGCCAAGAGCCTTCCTCTGTTCAGGAGAAACACTATACACATGTGGATGTTGACCTCTGCTTCTTCCAACTCCAGGAATAGCCAGTGCAGAATCCAAATCCTTAGGAATGGCCAACCCAGTTTCTCTCTTGTCCTTCTTTGCCTCGGCAGTTTGAGATGCCATGGCTTTCTCACTGGCCATAATGGAATGGATAATCAAGTTCCCATCAATCTTCACCATCTTATCATTCCTAGGTACATACAGAGAAGCAACAAGAGGCTCACTGGCATTGCCCTGACGACCGAAATCATCCGAGCCTTTCCGACGATCATGCCTTTCTTCTCTAAAATTCCGGCCTCGCTCATAATTCACTCTGTCAGAAACACTAAACCTCCCACCATTAGAAAACCCTACATCCTCATCTCTTTCAGACCCATTCCTACGACCATTCAAAGACCAAACCTTCCCTCCACCTTGACCATACACCCTATCACTAACATAATTAGACCTACCAGTACCAGGAACATTCTCCACTAAACCCCCAAACCTAAAATCAACAAGAGGAACAAGCCCACCGAAAAGCATGATAAAGAAAAACAAACCCAGCAAACTAATGCTAGCAACCTTCGTAGTTTTCCCCTCACTCTTCTTGTTCTCACTCTTTTTACCCTTGGGGGCTGAAGCAGGTTGCTGAGGCTTCAACCTAGGAATGGGAACCAAAGGAACCTGAGACCCTTGAGGCTTAACAACATAAGGAGCACAAGGCATCCACGGATAAGGCATAGGTGCCATTGGAGGATGATGAGGGTACATCCCAGGAGCAGGTGCTGGAGGAGGAGGACACATGACACCAGCAGCACCCACTTGCTGTCTAAGTGTAGCATTCTCAGCCACCACATACGACATCTTACTACTCATATCAGCAATGATGGAATTCAATGATCTCACTTTCTCCTCAAGCTCCTCCACGTAATGCTTCTTCCTCTGCCTAGAAAGCTGTGCACTTTCCCTGTTCCTCATCAACCTCGCCTTCCTTTTCTCATCCTCATCGTCAATTCCATTCAAACCAGACTGAGACTGTTTCTCGGTGTTATTATTATTATTCTCCACCGAGGAAGAGAACCTTCTGTGCTTGGTAGCACTTCCATCGCAACTTTCTTTCTTTCTCTTCAGATCAAAAGCTGGAGTTTCCTCCATTTTCACACCATTGTTTGTAACTGCATGCGCATGAGACGATGTTATGTCCCTCTCGTAAGGGCCGGAATCAGGTGAGGGCGAGTGCATGGCCTCGTATACACCCGATCCGCCGTTGCCGGAACCCTGCGACGAAACCGGTCCGTTAGAAGACTCCTCCCGGTCGCAAAACTCAGCCTCCGGCGACGGAACGCTCGAAACCCTAACATTATCCGCGGAATCGCCCTCGCCGGAAACCGCGGACACGTCGGAATCCGGCGAATCGGAATTCTTTGCGTCGATCGGCGGCGAAGCGGAGTCATAATTAGAGTTACAGACGTCGGGGAGGAGGAAATCCTCGGCGTCGGAGGGGATGAAGATGTCGTCGAGTTCGTCGAGGTCGTCGAAGGTGATTTCGAATTCCCCGTTGTTGTCGAAATCCATGCCGAATTCGAGATCGGAGGCGAAGGGGAGCGCGTCAGTGGTGTTGAAGAGCGAGTCCATGGAGGGGATGAGGAAGGCGTTGAAGTTGGAGGAGAAGTCGCCAAACACGAGATCAGACGCTGGAGGCTCCGGTGACGGCTCCACGGCGGGCATTGACGCAGTCATTGGTGAGGGTTTCTGAGATATGGTTTTGGAAATTTTTGGGGTTTCGTTAGTTATTTGAAGCATCGCGCGTGGGGATCACGCGCTGAAACCCGTGTACTGTGATGAATAGTTGCTTTGTCTGTGTTCTCGTCTTCCGCTGACTCGTGTACCACGCGTTGCGAGGAGCGGATTAATGCGATTTTATGAAATGTTATTACAGGCGACACCGTTTTACGCTCTCCTCCCATTATAATTATTGTGTTTGAGATAAAATTTATCCAAGATAATTGTATTTTACTTTTTCAATGGAATAATAACTCTATTTTTTTTTTTACTTACGTTGCTTGGAATATTTATGGTAACTAATAAAATTTATATATAAATTAATAATGATGTAAAATTAGTTTTATAAATTTATTATTCTATTTCATCAATTTATTATTTTTTATTATTTTATTTAAAATAACCTTAGACAAATATTATTTTGGGATCAAGAAAATATTTTTTAGGGTCTTTGCTTGCCTAAGAAATATTATTAAAAAATTAGAAGAAAAAAATATTTATTAAAAAATCATAACAAGAGACAAAAAGGACTCATGAAAAATACAATTTTACATATTTTAATAAAAAAAATTGAAAGTATATTCATTTAAGATTTTAAAAGATTTTTTTTAAAATATTGAGATATTCAATTAAGATTTTTAAATAATAAAAACAAATTTTATGATATTCAAGTAAGACTGTTAGGATTTTTTTAAGAAATTTAATAAAGTTTATTAGTATTCAATTAAAATTTTGTATAACTTAAAGAAAATCTTTTGATATAACAGTATATGAATTTTGATAGATTTTGTCTAATAATAAATTTGGTGAGATTTTTTATGAGAAAATATATATTAAATAATCTCATTTAAATCCTTAAGATTTTATGAGACTTTCTTTATTTCTTGAAAATTGACATATTTTTTTCATCACATGTCATTTCTTTATGCTTTTAATCAATGGTCAACATGCTCTTAAACATGTTATATGAGAGATTTTTTCAATTCTTTGAATTCGAGGGACATGTCGAGTGCATGTTTATATATATAAATAGACGTGAATATATATATATATATATATATATATATATATATATATTATTTTAATGAATACGAAAAGTTGACTCATGTATAAATAGATAAATATATAAATAATGTTGAAAACAATTGTTGGGCATGTTGTGTTATTGTGTTTGTAAATATGCTAGCAAAAATTGATTTGTTACTTAACAAGTTTAGGGTTGCTTGTATAAGATGAGTTTTATTTCAAATGTTAGTGAACAAAATTTTTAAATTTTTATCAATAATTTTAAATGTTTTTTTAAAATTCACTAAATCCGTTCGCATCTTAAAAATTTATAATGTTTTTTCAAATATTATAAATTCATATTTTGTAATTTTGTTAAAATCTGAACTATAAAATTTTAATCTTAAAATTCTTTTTCAAAAACCTTTAAAATCATTACATTCTTATAAAAACCTCAAAAATCTTGAAGATTTTTTTATTTCAAAATAACCTTTTAAAATACACTCTCTTAATTTCTTAACCAATATGACGAGTACCAATTACCATTTCTCATTTTTTAATTATATTATTATTATTATTTTGAAGGAATATTATTATATTATTATTATCAATCAGCAACAACAATTTTTTGGATAACGAGTATTTAATTAATTATTTAGTGCTATGATGGGAAGAAGTGTGTCTGGAAACTTCTATGTGAGCGTGCGAAGGGATAATATTGGCGAAAACCAAATCCAGTGACGAGGAGTTACGTTTCCGCTACGTTCGGTTACTTTCAACGGCCGCGACTTACGGTGTCACGTTGTGAATGAGGGTTTTTTTTTTCGAAATAAAATCTTGCTAATAACTTACTTACTATACTAAAAAAATAACTTACTATATGTATATACAAAAACTTCCTGAATTAATACATTACTTAATAATTTTAAATTTGTTAATAATTTAAATTATTTTTTAAAAAATATTTTTTAATTTGTTGAGATTTACTATTTTACTCTTTTTATTTAATTATTTCTTGTAAATTAATTAATGTATATTAGTCATTTTTATATGATCTAGTCGTCTTTTTTATTCTTTACAAAAGAGAAAATAAAGTTATCTTATTATTATTTATTGTTTATTGACTAAAAATGGTAAAGTAATTAAAAGTATTTTGGTAAAAAAATACAAAAAGATAAAAAAGGAAAAATAAAATAAAAAATATCTTTAAAAACTTTCAACAAATAAAATTCAAAAGGTTTTAAGTTCTAACTTCTTTGTCGTTGTAAATAAAAAAATATAATCCTAGTTATAAATAAAATAACTGTTTGAATTATTTGATATTTATTCACTAGAAAATATCATGTTTTGATTCAAAATTGTACTGTTATTTTAGTTAATAAAAACTTTATTTATCGATTGATAAAAAAAGTTAAACCTTATTTAAAGATTTGATTGGATTTTTGTTACTTACAAAAAGGATTTAAACCAAACTACAAACACAACATATTGGTACAAAAGGTATAGTAATCAATTACTGGACCTGTGACTATGTAGAACAATTATTTACCATACCTCATTATTTATTTTGATGCACTTCATGTATATTAGGTATTGGTACGTTAAGTAATACCTCTGTGTGCAGTGTTGGTCAAATGCCGACTAGCCTGTCGTATGGAAAAGTAGAGTGTTTGTCCAAAATTACTTGAACACCTCAACGACTTCAAATGTACAAGCTATGCTATATGCTATCATATCACGGGGTGGAAGTAGTATTTGATTTTGAGAGTTCTTTACAATTACATTCATGTACATGTACTATTGTACACTCCTCAAAGTACTTTGCTGTCACTTGGCATTGGAAAAATATGAACGTCCATTCCGTGGAGTGGATGGGAGTGAAGAGAAAAAATATAGATAAAAAATAATAATAAATATGATGAATAATATAATAAAAACTGAAAAAAAGGTAAAAATGAGAAGAAGAAGAAGAAAAGGGTAGAGATAAATATAATCACTTTTCAAAATTGCAAACTAGACTAGGTTGATTATTGTAGCTCTGTTCATACACTGAGAACAAAGATTGTGATTTGATTTTTTTTCAGTTTCTTGTTAACTTTAAATTAATACAAATCAATTAAGGAGGTCTAATTTAATTACTTGAATAGAATAAATAATTTATTATAAATTTTTTAATATTATTTTCAATTTTTATGGATAAAAAAAATTAGTACACATTAAGTACAATTTATAAAATGTTAGAGTTTCATATAATATGTAAATAGTTTATAGTTTAACTCAATTTTAAAACCTAGCTTGATTCAAGTGGTCCGATGGTGAATTAGTGGTCGGTCGAATTGACTATAAGACCGGTCATGTAGTCAACCAGATATGATCAAGTGCTACCTGATCGAGATTGTGGTTGAATTAATAACAGTCTATAAACCTGAGTTAAGTCATATAATTTTTTCTTTCATTTAAATTACTTAAAATGACATCGCTTTGTTGTTACAATGTGATTGTTGATTTGTTTTTTATATTACTTATTCAATTTATTGTGTTTAAGGAGGATCTATATTTAATTATTTTAGGTATTTGACCTTGTGATTTTGTTTATGAATAACAATTTTTATTGGGACTTTTTTAATTTAAGTATAAAATTTTCATAAGATTCGTCACTACAAGATCTACAAAACCCAGTGCACCATCATATTTGCTTTACTAGCCACGCGAGCTGCCATCACAAGTTTGTTTTCCAAGAAAAACATTATTGTTCAAACCCATGGTGCCTAACGGGGATGCTGACAAAGGCCCTATAGAGGCATGCCAAGCTGCAAACCTCACCAACGACGATGGTAGGTTCATATGGCGAACTATTCATCAACCCTATCATCATTGTTGACCGGAGTGTGGAGATCGATAAGTCTACCATAATGGTGTGTTGAGATCACCATATAAGATAAAAGAAATGATGGAGGTGGCAAAGAAACAAGAATAAAAATGAAACTTCAATACTGAAAATTGCCTTTGGCAACCATGAATGGTGGTAAAAAATTTATTAAATGAGTTTTGTAATATCAAGTGTGGCATGACCCATAATCACTCAATTGATCTAGTGATTAAAAATAATGGTCCATCATAAACCATCTAGTGAATTGGTCCAAGCTAGCCTTAATCTTAATTATTATATGATTTAATTACCCATTTAGTCTCATAGTTTTTAAACTTATCCATTTTAGTCCCTATAGTTAATAAGTGGTTTTTTTAGTCTATGTAGTTTACCATTTAATTCTTGATAGGTCCCTACCGTTAAAATTGTTTAACACCGTTAAATTATTGTTTTCGGCCGTCTTTTCCCGGAGCTCTCTCTCTTCCGGGAGGCCCCTGACTTGCAACGGATACTACACTTCCACCCCACCCTCACCGTCGGAGCTCGCTACAAAATCAGTGTCGCCGTCAACCTCTCCGACACATGCAAAGGCGAAAAAATGGAGAGGAAGGTTTTGACAGCACAGTGTACGGTGGGGTTTTCCGTTTGAGACATAGCACTCAACAATGATGACAAATGTTTTGTTTCTTTTCATTCCTGTCGTCGCTCCCCTCCATCTCATTTTCACCATAGATCTATTCTTCCAACGCTGTCAACATGGTTGCAACCACCCCTGAACCATGTATAAACCTCGAGTCCTTATTTGATTTCAACGACAACAACAACCACGGGTTCAAATTCATAGTTGACGGCAACAACCATGGGTTCAGATTCATCATCATTGAGTGTTATGTCTCAAGCGGAAAACCCCATCATACACCGTGCCGTCAAAACCTTCATCTCCATTTCTCGCCTTTGCATGTGTTGGAGAGGTCGACGACGACATCGATTTTGCAGTAGGCACCGGCAGTGAAGGTGGGGGTGGAAGTGCAATATCCACTGCAAGGCGGAGAAATTCGAAGAAAGACGACTGACAACAATAATTTAATGATGTTAAACAACGATAGGGACCTATCGAAAATTAAATGGTAAACTAAAGGGATTACAAAAACCACTTATTAACTATAAGGACTAAAATAGATAAGTTTGAAAATTATAAGAACTAAATGGGTAATTAAACCTTATTATATGAAAAACTTACCAATTTTGATTTTTTTAGCCTGATAAAATGTTGATTTTTTTAATTGTAATGGGATGATATTTATCATATTTTATTTCAATCCGTTACATGTTAATATATTTCTATTCATTTCATTTTATTTTTCACAACTAATTCAAACATATCTCATGAGATGAGATTGGTTATTGACTTTTCATAAAAAAAGACCCATGACATTAAGAACATAAAATTATACGTAAGCAAGTTACATTTTTTTTACCAAAGCCAGTTAAATTCATAAAAAAATAAAAATATGTTTTTTTCTTTCTAAAATATTGTAAGTTCAGTTTTAATTCTCCAGATTTTTATTTCATTTTCGCATCTTTAATTTAAAATTATTTATCTTATGTTTCTCAAAGTGTATCTCTAACAGTTTATATAGTCATCATTAAATATTAATTGGAACTATTTTAAAGATCAAAATCGAAATACTTTCAAATTAAAGATGAAAAAATAGAATAACATTTAAAAAAAATTAAAATCAAATAAAAAGTGCTATTCTGATGAGATTTTTTTGTTGAAAGAAAAAGCAAAACGATAATAGGAGTGTGGAATTAATGATTTTGTGATGGGTGGGATTGTGGAAAGAGGGAACCGTACAAAGAAGATAACGCTAACGCGGTGACCCTTTTTGTCTGTTCACATTAAAGAATGGAGAAAGAGGGATGAAAGAAGATTTTGGGAAGGAAATATAAAACATTTATTCATTGTCACCAAATTTTGTTCCCTGCAAGAGAGAGAAGAAGAAGTTGTTGGGTTGAGTTGGGTTTGGATTGGATTTCTAATCTAATCTATACCTTTCTTTTTCCTATGCTTTTAAGGCACAAATCCTTCTCCCTTCTCTCTTCTTTCTTCTTCTTCTCCTGACCCTTATTATTATTCCTTGCCCTTACCCTTTAGGCAAGGGAAGGAAGAAAGAATAACTATATTATTATCTTTATTGTAATCTATCTTTTTATTATAATTATAATTATAATTATTGTTGTTATTATTCCTTAAATATGGATTCGCCGTGTCTCTCCAACGATTCGGTTTCTGGATTCAAAGACAAGGAGTCAATGGTTGACCCCTTTTTGGTCGAGGCTCTCCAGAACCCTCGTCACCGCCTCACCAGTTAGTCTCTTCTTAAATAACGTTTTTTTCTGTCTCTCTACTTTTTTATTTGAAATTTTGAATTTTTTGTTTCTGGGGTTTGGCTGTTTTTGTTATTTCGATGTTTCCGCGTGGTGGGTATGCTTCAAAATTGTTGCTTGAGCTCGTTTTTTGCTTTGACCCCTTTGGATTTCTTTTTTTCGTTGTAGGTTTTTGGTAAGAATCTTTGTGTTTTTGCCTTTCGGCTATGTTTAGGTTAATTGAAGTCAGATCTGGGATGATTGTGGTTATTCCCTGTTTAATTGAGACTCTAATTTTAATGTGTGTAGTTGAGGCTGTTCTTTGGGAATAATCAATAAATAGGATTGTAATTTGTGGGGCTTTATTGAAAATTATGTTCATTAAAATTGATGTGATCGTAGGCTATGTAGTTATGTATGTTTCTGCCAAATAAAATTTTAGAGGATTAGCTTGGGATGAGATTCGGAAGCACCTCAATTATCAGAGTTCATAAATGTATTTTAGTGTATCATTTTTCTGCTTTGAATTTTCAAAAACATGGCATCCACCATGGACTACTAATGTTTATTACCACTCCCATTTCATGGGTTATAAATCTGGCATCCACCATGGACTACTAATGTTTAAGCTACACCGTACTGGAGTAGGTCATAAACTTATTGGTGTTAATTTTAAACTGTCAAAGTTCCATCTTAATGTAAGATTACTTTAAGTGATGTACAGAAGCCCGAGCCCTGGAAAATTGTTACATAAGACCTGAGTTGGAAACTACACGACAAAATAAACATAATTTGAAATTGTTTCGTAAGACTTGACTAAATACTCTGTGAGTCTGTCTGTATCTTACTGTTATTGCATTTAGTTTTTACTATTTAGATGTTGTTGTTGAAGTATTGCTTATTTGGATTGGATCAAAATTTTGTGTCATAAGCTTAAAGTAGTAGTCCTTGAGTGTTGGTTGGCAGTCGTATTAGGAGTTTTATGGCAAATGAATGAGCTATTCTTTGATGATTATGTTCTGCCTGTAATTTCCCTTTATTATTGTTGTTTCTGAATTCTGACTGCATTTGTGGTTATTTTCTTTCTATTTTTCCCCTGTCGTTGTAAATTATGGCATTTTTTTATTTATAATTTTTTACTTTGTTTTTATCTTTAGTTTTGAGGATGGAGCTGGAGATCCAGAAGTTTTTGAATAATGCTGATCAGCTGCATTTTGAGTTTCATCATTTCCCTTCTTCCTATCTCCGACTGGCTGCACACCGTGTTGCTCAACACTACAACATGCAAACAATGGTTCAAGATAATGGCTTAGATGGCCAGGGAAGTAAAATTCTGGTTAGGAAGTTACCTGAAAGCAAGTACCCTGTAGTTCGATTATCCGAAATACCTGCTAAGCAGTTGGAAAATGATAAATCTGAGCAGAAAAAAATTGTTATTAGACCTAGGCCTAATAAAAACAGTTTGAATGATGCTAACGGAGTTGGGAGGAAAGGAAACCCTTTAAGAAGTGTGGAAGAAAGGAAGGAGGAATATGACCGGGCACGGGCACGTATCTTTAGTAGCCCTAGAAGCTCTGAATCAGGTGATACCTCATCCGTGGTTCCAATGGATGGGAGATATTCTTCTACTAGCAAGGATGAGAATGAAACTAGCAAGAACCCCATGGCTGATTCAGAAAGATATATCAGTACCAGGGATAGTTGTTCGACTCGAGTTGCCATACTCAGAGATAGGGAAAAGGATCGTAGTGATCCAGATTATGACCGTAGTTATGGAAGGTGAGTCATATTACTGTATCCTGGTATTTAATTGAGAGCTTTCCAGCAATTG
Source organism: Glycine max (assembly GCF_000004515.6). Lineage (NCBI taxonomy): Eukaryota > Viridiplantae > Streptophyta > Magnoliopsida > Fabales > Fabaceae > Glycine > Glycine max. The sequence continues at coordinate 38,996,257 of NC_038255.2, forward strand.
AATGCTGTAGTTGCAAATGCATGTTTATTTAGTTATTTTCTATGCTACACTTAGAAGTTTGAGATGTATTTATATCTAGCAATAAAAGACTATAAACTGTTTGTTTGTGAGAGAGATGGAGTAGGGGAGGGATACACAGCAAAGACTGAATAATGACATTTCTGTTAATTGGCCGGCACATTTGATGGCACTTCGGATTTAAGAATTTATATAACTTGTGATGTGATGTTTTTTGTTTCTTCAAGATTTTTCATTATTTGATGGTTGATGTGGTCTCTACTGATTTAACTTATAGTATACATTCATTGAATTACATTATTGTTACAGGTATGCTAGGAGTATCCCAACCTCTGCTGTTAACTTGGTGCCATTTAACTTGCAAAAAGCTCAACCTTCATTTGCTCAATATGATGCTACGTTTAATCAGTTAGGTCAGATGTCACAAACTCAGGCCTCACTTGGCTATATACCTCCTTCAACCCCGATAATGGGTCCTTTTGGCACCACAGGATTAAATCAGACATCTAGTGAGGGTGTTTACCTACAGTGGCCTAGTGCTGCAATGATGTATGCACATTCATACGACCAATTTAGACATGCTGTTTTCCAGGTAAATCACATTTAGTTTACTTAATTTTATTACCCTGCAGAATTCGACAAGTGATATCTGTATTAGCTTAAAAAATACCAGGACATGCTAGCAATAAATCTAATGATTTTATTAATTAATGATGTTGGCTTCATTGTTTAATGCTCTGAACTGCTTAAAATGATTTTTGGGAATGATTGTCTGCGTGGTCTGCTAATAATCTGCCTCCAATTTATGTGTGAGGCGGTGTCTTGCTTTTGCCATCTTGCAATTTCTTGTAGCATATTACATATAGATTTGGACTGTTAGGCCATTTTTATTCTCCAACATTTGTGCAGGGAGGTAGATCTGTATATCTGTACAAACACAGTCGTAGTATTTTATTATATGGTATATTTTTAATTCTTGTTGCTTTAAAATGTTGAAATTTTCCTGACATGTGATATCATGATTCATGATTGTTGGGGTAGGTTAATGAATTTGCTGGACTATGCGTTGTTTGAGTTCTACTCTCTGAGAAAGATTAAAGATTTTTTAATTTCATTTTTTCACTTATATCTGATTTTACTTGTTCCAAATCGAGCATCTTATATACTTTTTGCTGTTTTGCAGGCTCCATTTGGTCAACAGCCGTTGAGCTTTGACTATTCACAGAACTATTAGATGACATTTAGGGGAGAATATTCAATTTGGATGCAAAAGTTATGTTAGCTTTTTTAAAATTTCATGTTAGGTTCATTTGTCAGTGCTGTCAGAGACCCTTATTGTGTTTCAGTTTTGATGGTTATAGTAAATCGTTGGGTACTTCTAATGTGACAAATTTATAAAATAGTGAATTGTAGTGTATTACTGGATTTACAATATATGATAAGGTTTCTGTGGTGGTTTTATAAAGGGGAGGTACACAGATAAATGTTTTTTTTTCATGGGTGTTTGTTTTAAAGATAGGTAAAATTAATTTCCATAATATTAATTTTAATCCTTTGAATTTTATTCGGATGAGTGTTTAAATTAATCTTGCTAATAGATTTTATATTAAAACGTGTTATGGGAAGAGAAATTGATTGTGAAGGTTTGTAAAATGGAGACTTTCAGTGCGTTCGACAATACTGTACAATCAGTTGGGAATTTGTTTTAGTAGTTGAAAACTTGTTTGGTAAAATAACTTGTTTTAGTAGTTTATATTATTTTTGAAGCATTTCAAGTGTAGCATTTTAATTTTGAGTTTATAATTGAAAGTTATATATATATATATATGTGTGTGTGTGTGTGTGTGTGTGTGGTGTGTGTGTGTGTGTGTGGTGTGGTGTGTGTGTGTGTGTGTGTGTGTGTGGTGTGTGTGTGTGTGTGTGTGTGTGTGTGTGTGTGTGTGTGTGTGTGTGTGTGTGTGTGTGTGTTTGTGTTTTAATTTTTATTTTCATGATTCTTTGTTTCTCCATTTATTTTAGAAACTTACGATACTAATTCTCATTACTTTCTCTACAGATTCAGTGTTCTATCTAGTATTGTCATCATTTGTTGGCTAAATTAATTCTTTGAATTGTTACAGTATTATATTATTTATTTTAATTAATTTATCGCTTGTGATTTTAATTAATGTACTGTATACAATCTTTATTTATGAGAATTTGAAATTATAAACAAAATCACTCTTTCAAAGAAATATATATATTTTTTACGAAAGCTACAGAACTGAGAAATGTTTGAATTTTAATATATTTAAAAACATAAATATTATACCAAGAATAAAATATTACACTATTCACTATTTCTGAAAGTAAATAATCGACGATCTAAGAAATAATTGATAAAATTGTCCATTTTTTTTATAATATAATTTTTTAAAATCTAATTGAGTTCATTTGAGTTATTTTATTTTATTTATTAAAAAAATTGTTAATAAAATAAAATAAAAATATTATCATATAATATAATAAATGATTTAAAACATTAGAAGTATATAATTACTATTGGCCAAGTAATTAATTATATTCTAATAATTTTCATGATTTTACTCGTATTATTCATTACTTAATAAGCAAAATAGCACTATCTTCTTCGTTCCTATTTATAAAAAAATAAATAACTAATTTGATAAAAAAATATAGTGCCAAAATTATCATGTTAACTACTACTTATTTACTTGCTAATTTTGATGAGCACACATACCCTTGGTTGATGTAAAGCAGCGCTTAATAACATTTTAATATTAGTTGATCTGTAAGGATAAGGACGCCAGCTAGATGGAGGCCATTAAAAAATAATTTGGCTGATAAATTTATTTGCTCGACCAAACCATCCATTTCGACTATGGAATCGATTAAAAAAATTTATCCGGTCCAACTACATTATTTGATTTAGTTTAATTAAAAAAATATTTTTTTAATTTTTTTTATCCCAATATTAAATATGAATAACATTAAATTATATCAGTATAACTTTAATAATTATTATGTTATTTCATAATTTTTAATTAAATATATTTACTTAAAATTTATTATTGGATTCAAAGTTAATCTTTCACATAAATTATACAAATGCAAAATTTTATATTGATTTAAAATCATTTGTTATCTTATTCAGATTAGAATTGATATAATATAAATTTTAAAATATATTAAAATATGAGTCATTTTATTATGTTGTTGCTGTTATATTTTGATAAAATTTGATAAAGACAATCTTAATAATATATAAATATAATTTAACGATTGAATCAATAAAAAAATATATTGTATATCAAATTATAAAAATAATATAATAATTGAAAAAATAATTTTGACTTAATCTAATTCCTTCCCATTAAATATTTTCTGATTTTGTCAAATAACTATTTTTTTTCCCTGAAAAACCTTATTAATCACCAATAGAAAAACATTGGAAGAGAATAAATCTTAATAGGATATTCCCTCCTATTCATACTCGACTCGAATATGAAACATTAGTTGAGAAGTGAAAATAAATTTTTTACAAGTGAATTACATACAACTAATATTTTAACTTATGCATCATATAAAATAAATTTTTATTTTAAACAATTAAAATATATAATAAATAAATAAATTTAGAGTAAATATTGTTGTACTGTCAACGTAAAGATCATGTAAGTTAAATTTGTTGATTTTTATAATCTGCACATCCTATGAAATTTAAATAATTAACGTTTTATAATAAATAAAAAATTTTAATGTTAAATTATATTGTAATTAAAAATTATAATAAATAGACAATAGACATATTTACAGATATAAATTATATTTTAAATTTATACTAGAAAATTTAGATTTTAATAAAATGTTATTCTTAACCATCTATAACTTTAAAAATACTTAAATTTAATTAAAAATGTAGATAAAAGAAAGCATATTGAAAAGAATAGACGGTTGAGAAAATTAAATATAAAAATAAAAATAAAAGAAAAAGAATTTGAAATTAAGAGATAAATTTATTATTGGTTATGGGGAATTGAGCGTGAAATGTAAAAAACAAAATATTAAAAAATCTAATAAAGAGTATGAGAAGAATGAGAAAATCACTTTTTAAGTTACTTATTTTTATGTATAATCTATCTACTATCTTATATAAAAGAATATTGTCAAGACGACACTGTATTCATTCCCACTAAATTATAATTATATACAATTATTAATTATTATAAGATTCTAATTAATAATATAATTATATATTATAATTAAAATTAATTAATAATACTAATATATATTTTCATTCTAATTAGATGATTATTCTAATTATAGTAACCAATCATGAATAGAATATTTTAACTGATAAGTAATTATATTTTCTAATTCAAAATAATTAATGCTACAAATATATTTTGATTCTAATTTAAATTTAAATTTAGTTAACACTAATACGCTTTCTTTTATAATTATAGTAACTTCTTTACATGATTTTATTAAATGGTCATAAATAATAATAATAATAATAATAATAATAATAATAACATACATTTTTGAATCAAAATATAAGTTACATTAAAAAATATATAATAATATAAAAAATTGTAAATTGTAAGATTAATACCCCTTGCACGGGGTATTTAACTAGTCACGATTTTATAATGAGCTAATAAAGTATTTTATAATACTAATCACGATTTTCAGGCCATCCTTTATCTACTATGCAAATGGATACGACAAACTGCGCGCGAGTGAGAACTGAGAAGAATGGAGTTAAGTTCTATTTTTTTTTTTTATAAAAAAAAGTTGTATTTGTTTCCTATTAGAGAAACTAGATCCAATTAATGAATAAAAAAAACTAGATCCAATTAAAAACCTCAAAACATTTTTTTTTTCCTGTCCGCAAGTAAAAAATAATAATTAAATACTGTATAGGATATGGTTTCTTGTTATTTTATAAGGTTTCATGATTTGAACATTTACAAATAAAAAATTGTTTTAACAAATCAATTTAAAAATACATTTTACCTTTTCTGCTGACGTTTTGAACTATTTTTATTTACATTTTTAAAATTAAGTCTTTAACTAGCAGTAATAAAATCACAAATGTGATAGAAGAATATCAACTCAAAATTGAGCATCATTAACAAAAAGGTTCTGAGTTGGCTTAATATTATTTATTTATTTGTCTGGCTCATGCTTATGTTTTATATAATTTATAAAAGTATATTTTCCATTTGAGCAAAGGATACAGAACATGATCTGGATTTTATTCCATTCGTTTGACCATGGTGTCTTCCACCTTCCGCTCCATTGCCCAAATCTGAGGCACTGTGATCCATTAGTTAAATAACAAACAATGGCAAGATTTGGTTGGCCCACTTACACGTAAATTGTGCTCTTTGAATATGAAACTCATATTGGGCTGCATATAAAAACTATATGTTTTGTACCGGATTTGTTATCTAAACCTCCCTTTTTGTTTTTCATACTGCCTGCCTTTTTCTTTAACAAAAATATCATTCACTGAAATATATATAACATACTCTTCAACATTTTCTTTTTCATGTAAACTCTACAAAATTATACAAGTTTAAGCCTCTGCTCAATGAGTTTCATTTATAATTTAACAGGAATTGTGTTAATTTTTATGTTATAATAAAAAAGTGTCATATGTGTTTTAGAAAATATATTACTAATATTTTTCCCTGTATCAATCAATCACTCGTCCAGTATGGGAAGCAAAGACACAAAAGGGAATTTTTGTTTCTGTTTTACATATGATTCTCTTGCAATTGCAAATAATATGTTATATCCTATACTATGAAAGGTTGGAGTAGAAGAACCAACGGGATTGAATCTAGTAAAATGAGTTAGTATCTCACAAAGTGGTAAATCTGACTGTTTTAAATTTTCCTTTAAAATATACATATAGGAAAAAAATTGATGCATAATTGATATTAAAGTTAAATAAATAAATAAAAGAACAGACACTTGCCTATATCCAGTTTTTCCTTGACGGTATAAGTTTCTCATTGTCATCATGTCATGGCGTAAGAGGATAGATCTGTCTTTCCCTTGGAGGTTAGTATCTAATCTTACTTAAAGAAGGAAGTTATGATAATTTATCATATGAACAATTTTGTATATATAAAAAATGTACTTTATCTTGAGTCCTGTCATAGCAATAGTCATTAAAGATTTGAAGGGTAGCTATTGCACCATGGAAACAACTGATTAGCCGCAAGTGGACAAATGTCGATATGGGTTTTGACATGCTCAGCGCACAAAGTTAGTGACTAGTGATATATGTACGATATCAAGTTACTTGTAGGAACGAAACATTGAAAAAAGAGTTAAAAAAATCGATTACGTTGCACAAAATGTCAAATAAATGAAATTTTCTTTCACAATCCATGAGATGAGATCCTAGTGTTGCTGTCGTAGCTGCTAAGAAAAGAAGAGACAATGGCGTGACCATTAAGAAAACAAGAGATAATAATATACCATTGTTATGATAAAAGCATATATTAACCGAGTAAGTATGTCATACCAATTCTCATTGCATTTTCTATTTGACTTAACTTCTTTTTTCTTCAATTTTTTATTAGTAATAAAATCTCCTCTAATTAATTTAGGTGAAAACTCTTTTCTTCTGATTTCTCTTTTAGAAAAAGCTAGGTCAATTGTTTACCTAACTTGGGAGGCAAAAATAACCATTAATAAGATGACACTTGATGTAAGTGTTTTCTTTATTTATTTTTAAAGAAATTAGAAAATAAGACTAAAAATATGTTTATTTAAAATTTTAAAAACATTTTCTTTGAAAATATTTTTAAAAACAAGTCAAAAAATGAAAACAACAAATAAATATTTTCAGTCTTTTCTAAAGAAGTAAAAACACACTGATACCTTAAAATACTTTTTTCTCAATACCTATTTTCTAAATCTTGAAAATTTAAAAATAAAAATAGAAAAAAACAACACTCAAACCAAACATCTTCAAGGAAAGTTTCTATTTCCAACCAGGAACAAGGCAACACAATGTTTTGGACAACGGGCAAATAATAAATTTGATATTAAAAAGATTTTGTTGGATAAACTTTTTTATAAACACTTTCAAGAAAATAAAATAGGAAAGAAAGATAAAATGAATTTCTCTACAATTGCTTATGGAGAAATTTATTGAAATAGACTCATTTATGACACTCAGATTAGTTTGCTATATCTTGTATCAACAACACGTCTTCTCCTTGATAGATATACATGGGCGATGGAAGTCTGGTTCCAAGAGTAAATGACACAAATCTCTACAAGTTGGTTAACAAAATGAGAAAAACCAAAAAGTAGTTAGAGATGGCAACAATATTTCTCATGTGGAAAGATAGAAAGAAATTCGTGAGGTTGCCACTTGGGATGGCTAAAAAGACTCCAAAGTTCGGAAAATATTCATGCTAGTTGCTGCATTGTAAAACATTACAGCTCTTGTTCATCATAATGAATGTGTGCAGGGTAATTTGTACATCAAAACTAATATATTGACCATCAACAGCAAAAAGAATGTCAACCGAGCCATGAAAGGAAGGACTACAATTTGTTTATAAGCTATTGCAAAAAAAGTAATTCTGTCATGCTGAAGCTAAATCCATGTTTCTTTCAAAACATAAATACATTCAGGAAAAATACATGACTAACAGAAGAAACTCTGGAAACTGGAGAAGCAAAACAGCTTAAGATTGAAATCAAGGTGTTTCACTTACAATGAGCACGTTATTTGGTAACTTTAAAGTGATGCTGACCCTACCTAATTATGGAGTTAAGTTGCCATTTTAATTTGACATAGAACTACTGCAAATAAGATAAGAAAGAGTTCCAAGTACACTAACAGGAATAAGAGTTCCAAGTACACTAACAGGAATAAGAGTTCCAAGTACACTAACAGAAAGAGTTCCAAGGAGTTATCCGTAGAGACTGAGGAAACTTCCAGAATGAAGATGATGATCTTAAAATGCATTAGACAGATGACTGGTTGTCAAAATTTTTAGACTCTACCAAATGAGAGCATGCTCTCCTAAGAGGAACTAATATTGTCCATACTACCATAAAATAGATGGTGAACATTTGTTTTAAGTAAAACCAATCTTAATTTTCAACGTATGGCTATTTCTTTTACACTCTCATTTGATACGGCCACTATTGATATGTATATATAATTTTGAAGTGCAAGATGATCATCACTTTATCTCATATAATAGCATATCATATTGGGTAATGCATTCCAACAGAGTCTAAGTTTCTGTATATCAATACCCACCAATCATTATTTGTACTTTTACCATGCCATTCAAAACCAGAAAAAGAATGTCAGTGTGAACAGTTAGATCATTATCCTTTATGTCTCCAAAACATAGCATAGCTAAGATACAGGTCATGAGCAAATTAATCATCAAATAATAAGATTCCCAAGGAGTCATAGTACATGTTATAATCTGAAAATTGTAGTCAAAGAAGAAATACACAATTAAGTAAACATGAACTTATTGTTTTTGTAAGCAGGGTAAACCTAGAAATTATGGAAACTAGTTTACTTGAGTTCATCTAGCATATAGACCCCACACCGGAGTAAGATTAGAATTTTAAACGGTTGCCTCACATCAGGCATTCAAGTCTTCTATAGAATCAAACAATGTACAACTCACCTCCACACGACAAAAAACTCGACAACAAGGCGACAAGTCTATCGCAGTAGAGGTTCCCGGATTTAGTCGAAGAATTCACAACCAAACACGCCGATCAGATACGCCTCCATTAGTTTCTACCAACTGTAACGCATGGTTATTACCACCTGCAGACACAAGTACCAAATTGGCGGCTTTTGCCACCCCCTCCATGAATACTGACACAAAACCTCCCAATCTGTGACCCCCCAAGATTCCATCCAGTCATGACCAATCCCCAGAAAATTAGAGGAAGCCCCAACGCCACGAAACCACTGATTCCCACCCGGAATTACAGACAATTACATTACTATTGCCGCCCCCAAAGTGACATCATGATTAATGTCAGTCACAAGAAGCCGACAGAGAAGTTTATCCAAATAGACCGTTACCACCACAAGGTAGTTAACTAATTAATTACTCCAAATCCACCAGAACTTTATCCATCATGACTTCTGTAGCTTTTGAATCTGCAGACTTAAAACTCTAGACTTCAATACCACCAATTAGCAACACCAAATTAATTACCAATAACCCTAAACACAAAATTACCAACTAAGACCCTGACCAAACATGAACTTCACATTCACAAGACAACAAGGAGACAGTGACACATACCAGAAAAAGACCAAAGAGCACTATACTATACTATTACCATCATCATCATATGAAACCCAAATTCAATCAATGAATCAATCATCTCCAGTTGGAAACAGAGTAAGAACCTTTCTACCTCCAGAGGCAGCATTAGCAGACTCCATGTCCTCCACATAACCACTCACAGGGTGGTGGTTGTTGTGCACAGGACCACCACCACCCCCCATCCTCTGAAGATTCGGCCTAGACATAAACGGGTTCTCGAAGTGCCCGTTCGGCGGCGACCCGAAATGCCCCACCTGCCGGTGGTACTGCGCCGCGGCCGCCATCTGCTGCTGCTGTTGGTGGTGGTGGAGCGCCGGCACGAACGGCAGGAAATGATCCGAATTCGGCCTCGCGGCCGGGTGCAAGAAATGCGCCGGCACCGGCGAGCTGGCGAACAAGTGGTCGGTGGCGGGGTCGGCGACGGCACCGGAGGCGCCGCCAGGACCGGCGGCGGATATCCCCTGCATGCGCTTGAGGTAAAGACGGTACTTCTGCAAGTGACTAGCGACGTTTTCGCGGGTCAAACCGTCGACGCTCATGAGCTGCATTATCGTCTTGGGAACGGCGTTTTTGATGCCGAGGTGAGCGACGGCGTCGACGAAGCGCTTGTGGAGCTGTGGGGTCCACACGAGGCGGGGCCGTTTTAGGGTACGCGCCGGCTCCTCGCCGGCGGTGCCGGAGCCGAGTTCACCGGAGTCGGCGAACTCGGCGGAGGTGGGTTGTTGTTGTTGTTGTTGTTGCTGCTGCTGCTGCTGTTGCGGGTTAGGGAGCGAGGAAGGGTTCGAAGGTTGTTGTAGTTGCGGTGGTTGTTGGTTTTGGTGGTGGTGGTGGTGTTGATTCTGTGCGGTGTTGGAGGTGTGAGGGTTTCGGATGTCGAAGGCCATGGCTAGATCGGGAGTAATTAGGGTTTGCGATAGAGGCATGAGTTCTTCCGGAGACGGAAGTTCCTCTTCCCATCGCGAAAACCAATTCGAATCGTCTTCCCTCATTGGAGGAAACGGTGTAACGGTGTATAGTTTTTTTTGTTGTTAAATTTAACGCTTCAAGGGTGTGATGGTGGTGGAGACAGGGGTTTGATTTGATTCGTTTTTGGGAGGGGAATTTGGTGGTGGTGTGAGGAGAGCTTCGAGGTGGATCTTGTTTTTTCTTTCTTTTCAGCTTTTTATTGTGGCCACTGTTGCTGCTGCTTTTTTTTTTTTTTTTTTCTTATGATTTTTATTTTTCCGGGATTTGGGGGTCTTACTTGAGAGTGAGTGTTAGCAGATCTCTCCAGGTTTTTTATTTAATTTTTTTCCCATGGTGGTGCGTTTGTTCTACGCGCCTCCGTGATCCTCTCTGGAATTCTCAATGCCTATATCTTGATAAAAATGTATTGATTGATTTTTTATTTTGTCTTTTCTTTCCTAGGATGACTTGGTTGAAATTTGAAGAAAATATCTACGTTGGAGTGGTTTTTCCGTTTTTTTGTTTTTAGCCTTTTAAGTTTATTAAATGGTTTATATGATTTATCGGGATGTGCAATTGTACATGTTTAGAATGAATGAAGTAAAAAATTATTTTCAAGACAAATAATAATTTTGATAAAAGATCAAGATCATTATTATTTATTTTTATCTATTAGATATTTTTTAGAAGTGTGTATCACAACAATTTTACAGACAATCCAAAAATGCACGGAGTATTGTACCTTGAAGATGAATGGCAACAAAGATAAACAAACCCATGATATTGGCGCGTGCATCACACGGCGCGTGGATGAAGGTGGGGAAGAATTGAGAAGAGGGGCAATAAGGATGAATTGTACGGGAACGGGAAAGATTTGAGATCAGGAAGGAATGTGGAGAGAGATGCAAAGATTCTTTCTGGGCTTTGTGGAATTTTTCTTTCTTGTTTTGTAGATAGGGAATAAGTTGAGCTTACCTTTCAAAGTTGAACGTGAATGAATTCGGGATTAGGGTTATATGCACAACAACACAAGCTTGGGGAAATTGACGGGTGAGGTTTAATTAATTAATTAGATTATTGAATCAAAGAATTAGACACGAGAGTGTGTATGCCAAAAATTGGAAAAGGACCAATTGGAATAAGGGTCATAAATTAATGAGAAAAGGTTACTCCTACTACTAGGCCCCCAAAGGAAATTATCTCAATATTTTCTTTTATAGGAAAATGTTAGATTATTCCTCATATATTTATAGATTATTTACTAACAAAATCCTAACTGAATTAATCTTTATTTACTGAAAATTGTTATTATTAATACTATTACATAAACAAGTGAGGGAAGTAGTATCTTGATTTGTTTTGGAGTTGGAACAGAAAGCACGAAATGCCCAGAAGGGAAGTGTTGCAAGTGGGATATCTGTTGGCTTCAGAAATCGATTTATACCCCAATCACACAGAGGTGGAAACACTAGACGCATGAAAGGGTTGCGGGTTTGTCTACCTATTATTAGCAAAAGAGGGAGATGGTGCAATTATTGTCCCTAGAAAGGCATGTTTCCTCGTGCAGCATTTCCAACAGTACTGACGGACCAATTGGATCAAAGTAATATGATAAGGGTACCCCCCATGTGATACCCATGTTTCGTGTTTGAAACAAAATACCCATATGACAGGTGTATGTATCTCTTGTACCATTAATGTCTTGGCATTTATGACATAGAAATACCCCTTTGTATTCTAGCAGTAGACTTGTTTTCCCCCACTTTTCTCTACCAGGAGGAGGAATATTCATGGAAAATGCCCACCACTTGAAAACTATATACTATCTATGTATCTAGAATTAGAAATATCGGACACCCTGTCTTCATACTTTGTGTTCTACTTTCCTCAATATTAAATTAGGCACTTCAATAATTTCATCTTAGCAATGCCTTAATTTCTCAATGTTTAAATTAGCACCCTATTTTATTGGAGCAATAATACTCTTTGACTTCAAAGATCAAATCTAACAAATAGAAATATGAACATTTTCACATACAGTTTTTATTTTTCCTTTTTGAGAAAAGTTTTTGTACTACAAAATTAAATATTCAAATGATGCAAAATGAAAAGGAAAAGAATACTTTTATCCGTGTAATTTTCTTTTGGTACAAATAAGTGACGAATTAACGTAAATCTTTTTAAACGACGACAGGAAAGTCTAGCTGACAAAAATTATGTCACGTCATGATATTGCTAAATTATTAAATATTCATATGAAAATATGACAGCCTATGAAACTACCAATTAGAATCTTAAATCCATGATGCTTATCCAACAATCATAGACAAATTATCCAGATCTAACTCGTTTGGCGACCTGAATTTTATATAAACAAACTTTGCTTGAGTTTAGAAATTCAAATCTCACTGAAAACACGTGGCAAAAGATAAATAATCAAACACATAAAAAATGATTAATCTCGTGCACAAAAGTCCCATTGACCAAAAAAGATCTCATACCAACAAGTAGGCATCATTCATGACTAAGGTAAGGATAGGGGGTAGAGAAATAATAGAGGGAAGAAATAGATTTTCTTAAAAAAATGTAAGAAAAGAAATTACTTGTACATTTCAATAAGTAAATTCATTGAGCCAAATGCAACCATCCAACAAAGGTAGACTAATAATAATAATCTAATGATGTGTCAATAGTGCAGTAACTACTCAATAAATTTCTTCTACAATTTCTGGGACTTTACAAGTTGAGTGTTTCAAAATACTCAAGGAGTACAACATAACGCATTGAATTTGCCAAAACATTTGTAATCTGTATATGCATTGCTCTCAGCTAATATACTGTAATATTCCTCACGGTACGTAAGTTTTATCAACAAACTTGATAACTTATGATTTTGTGTACAAACTAGTGTGGTCGAGGCCTACAGAAAATTGGCACGTTGAGAATGACGCACAGGTATGAGTGGCCGAGTTCCTCATACAACATTGCTACCTCTCACACCTTCAAAAGTAACAAGCAAGCAAAACTTCCACGTGAGACCACGTTTGTAATCATTCTCAAATTATGTTCATCTTCCAATGGAAAGGCTAATCATGATTCAGTCAGGGGGGTTTTCAGCACAAATTTTGGCAATTACACTTTTTTCTCTTAGTTAACTCCTCTGTTGGTGAAGACATTGATCCCCATTACTGGTGCTTCATAGATACTGCACTCATTTTAAATAAAGGTTCAATCTAGCCAGTTTGCAGTGCAGATGATCCCATGTAATGCACATGAGCCCAGTCACTGGAATACGACACACATAATAGTTTCTCTGAGGACTGTGGTTAACTACTTTGAGCAGTTCTCAAATTAAAGATGACAAATGGAATCTGATAGAGGAACGATGTGCAAGATTTTATGAACTTCCTGCTTGTTCAGAGAAATAAAAAAAAAAAAAAGATAATTTAGTAATAACTGAAGGTGTAAATAAAATCAGATTTCATCTGAGATCAACAAACACATTTAGAATTTCTAATTCCACCTTGCAGTCCCAAAAGAAACAAAAGCATTCTGAATATCACAAACTGGAATAAGAAATATTTACCAAATGTTGAACTGAGTAGATCTACTGTCGCACTGCATATCATTGAATTCATCCTTTATATCACAGCAGTGGACTGCCCTTTGAAATTTTGTTGACAGCTTTGGGTAGGAGTGAACTTCTGATGGCTGGATCTGTTTGATTGCCATCTTTAAATGCTCCATTGTTATAACTGAAGCATCAAGTCTCTCCTGGTAACATAATATCACAAGAAATTTTACTCTGTGACAAGTGACAACACATCCATCAGAAGTCATGTTGACAGACAAACCTCAATTGCTGCAACAGCTGCCTCCCGACATATCAATGATATGTCAGCCCCTGTACAACCATCTGTGAGTCGAGCAAGTTCTTTAAGGCTAACATCAGAATCACACGGGATTTTACACAGATGTATGCGAAATATCTCTTCCCTGTCCACCTCATTTGGAGGTCCAACATATAGCAGACGGTCAAAGCGTCCTGTAAATGTCTTACATCAGTCATTTGAAACTAAAGCTATTTATACAACTCATCCACCTTCATGTATCTGAATGGGCATAGGAGTAAGTGGCAAGGAGAATAACAGAAGAGAGAGAATACCTGGCCTTAAAAGGGCAGGGTCTATCTTGTCTGGCCTATTTGTAGCAGCTATGACAGTGACATTAACTCTTTGATGTAGACCTGACACAGATTAAAGTTTTTGTCAAAAGAAAAATATGATCTCGGTCCAAAGTTAAAAAAATAACTGGTTTCACAAAATTTTATTTTCAGGCAAACAGATATCAAATCAACATGTTGGAGCCATACACAAGTTGAATGAGCCCCAAGTAGTTTATCAGTTATCTTACATCTTAAGCAATATGTATATATAAGTAATAATTCACATTTTCACTACTCAAGATTCATCACTAACCATCCAACTCAACAAGAAGTTGACTCATGACCCTATCTGACACTGAAACACCATCACTTTCCTTCCCACGAGTTACAGCAAGACTGGAGGAAGGTAACACACGACTGGAGGCCACTGACATATCTGAAACAGATGAAATTGCATCACCCGAATGATCTCTTGAGTTTGTTGCACTATTCATCAGAGCAGGTTGCTCTGTTATATAATCAGAACAAGAACCATAAGTCTTCTTAAAATTGGCATAATGCCTTAGACAAATCAAGGCTGCCTCATTGCAAAGTGCAGCTAGATCAGCACCCACAAAACCATGAGTGGCGGTGCCAAGGTGTTCAATTTGAAACTCAGAGAGAGTGTGATCCATTTCACTGAGAAGAGTGAGCAAAATATCCGAACGTTGGTCGGGTGATGGCACACCTGCATATGGATTTTTGAGGTGAAGTTGTATAGTAAATGTGTTCTCCAGTGAATCCCTTGAAGTATTTAAAACAGAAAAAATTATCTATTACATAAAATGCAAGCTTCAGACTAACATTATTTTACAAGTATAAGTCACTCGTGAACATGCAAATACTATTAATGATTTTTAAGCATTAAGGATCAAATTGGCATTCTAATTTTCCCTTTCATGATTCGTAGAGGACAAAAGTTGCACAACAAAGTATGTGGTGATTATCCCCCCTGCCTCCCAAAAAAAAGCACATAATGCATGTGGAGATCCTAGCTTAGTTCATACCAATTTCAATTTCCTTGTCAAATCTTCCTGGTCGTCTGAGAGCTGGCTCAATATGGTCAGGCCGGTTAGTGGCGGCAATTACAAGTAACCCTTCACTTCTACTAATTCCATCCATCAGATTTAATAAAGTTGCAACCAATCTTTGAGATAGCTCTTCACCTCCATCTTTCCTTGCAGGGGCAATTGCATCTAATTCATCAATGAATACCTGGACATAACAGAAACCACACATTCAGAAGAACTTTGAACACGAAAAACATCAGGTTTAAAATAAGTGGAGCTATTCTCAGTGAATTAAACAAAAAAATTATCCATAATTTTTTCACCAAAATTCAGCCAGAATTTGAAAAAAAACCAGGGCACTAAATGACAAAATAAAGCTTAAATTTTCATTATATACAATTCTATAATCCTATTGCCTTCAAATCTGACCAGTTTCCACAATTAACAACTTTTTGTAATTGAATTCCTCAGAAACTTCAGTTATCTTATTGTACCTCCTTTAAGATTCAACTTGATTTATTAAATTGTTATATATTTCATGAAGCCTCATAAATGTTAGTTGTTTCAGTAACTCCACAAATCAGCACCACATATACCATATTAAAGATATTATGCCAGAATGCTTAAGAAAAGGGTCTCTTTGTAAATGCATTAGTTGTATCACAAATGTGAAAAGGGGTAAAAAAAGTAACAGAATTGAAATCACAATTAGAAAATAACTAGTACCTACATGCATAATTGCAGTATTGCATATGCTAAGATTTACTGCTAAAGGTCTAAAACAGTAATGAAAAACTTTAACAACTATCTTGTGATATGTAGCTCGTATAAACATTATTTCAGTCAAACACAAAATCGAAATAAATGAAACAATATTTTGAGAAAAAAAAATCTAACCACAGCAGGTGCAGCTTGAATGGCTGAATCAAAAACTTCATGCAATTGTTGCTCACTTTCCCCATAATAATGGGTAACAATTTCAGGTCCATTTATTGGGAAAATTTTGACTCCAACTTCATGAGCACATAATTGAGCCAGGGAAGTCTTTCCTGTACCAGGTGGACCATGAAGAAGAACACCTCTCGTGGTTCTTAAACCAAAACTACAATTTGGAAAAAAAGAAGCATAAGCATGCAGAATTGCATGTACACATGCATATTAGTATGTGAGGACACATAACTATGATCATGGAGGTAAGTACTTCAAACTATAAATTCAATCATTGACAGGCATAAACTGATATAAATGCTTGCAGCATAAAAATGTCAAAATCCATGCCTCTAATAAATTGACTATACAATAAAACAAAGAATTAACTGAATCATATAACATTTAAAAAAAATGATAATATATGCAAATTAAATCCAATAAGAACAAGAGACTACCACTAGAACTATCTTTTCGCAAACTACTACTAGAGAAGAATTATGATCAAACTCTAAATTCTAAACCATTTTTCCATTTCCTTATGAAACTATAAGGGATCTATCTTAATCAGACATATACAACATAAAATTCAAATAAAGAAAATATCAAGCCTTCATCTCAAATATAATATAAATCCACAAAAAATAATCAGTTTGCGGCAGGCAGGAACTTCAATTTTTTTTTGCTCAGCGCAGGAACTTCAATTAACAGTGAGCACTACTTGAATCCATCAAAACATAATATTATGCATAGAACAACACCCAATCTATGGCAAAGAAATAAAAAAATAAAAGTATTCAACATTAAATGTCATACACACACGTGAAAAACTACTGAAAATATGAATCAGACAAGATCTACCTTGACAAAGCATCGCTCACTGACGAAGAAATTATGTCCTTTAGAAGTGTATATCTTTGGATAGACCACCCAATTTAGAGATTTTATCATGTAAGCTAGCATTAGCAACTTTGCTTTCTAGTTTCACACAAGGTATATCCCTTTGAATTGGCTCTTCAGATGCGGCATTTGATGGCAGAGATAAAAACACCTTTGTTTCATCATTAACAGTGAAAGCCTGATTTCCACTATCTGCTATATCAGAATCCTCAGGATATAAATCACCGTTTCCATTTGATGGATAATGATCAGATTTGGTAACTGGCTGCTTCATAGCACCTATAACTTGGAAAAAGCACAACTCTGATAACATTGGGACATTGACAAGATTCCCTAGAAGTAAAGAGCGAGAATATAACCATCATTTTGCACCCGTCAGTAGTAATTCTTTAGAACTTTCATTCCCTAATGCTAAGCTAACATCAAATGAATTCAATGATTGACTATTCTGATTTGGCAGACTAGATGCTGAATTGTCAAACAGTGGAGAAGACATCCCACAAGCATTAGAAAACTTTGATCCATTCGAAGGTGTTGCAGGAGATGCAACAATATCATTCTCAGATTGGACATGAAATTTCACCTTAGACACACCCAATGAGGGAAAGTTATTAAATTTCAATGGTAGACCATTCTTAGAAGGAACCAACTGAAGATACAATTCCTTGCAATTATATATAGACAGACAACTATTTCCTGTAGAATGTTGTTCATTGATCCCATTTGCAGCACTAGATATTGGATGAACAAACACACTTGTGCCCAAAGCAGGACATCCCATGGCATGATAAAGGTTTGAAGACAGGCGTACTCCATTCTTCAAAACCTATGTAATAAAATATGCATCAAACAAGACCTACCTTTTATAAGTTCTAAAGCCATAAATTGGGTATATTCTAAGAACTAACACACACACACACAGACAGAAGGATTGTAACCCTTCAAACACATTTTAGGCTAAAATATTTTTTGGTCCTGTGAGTTAGCGTTTTTTCATTTTTGGTCCTTGTAAGTTCATTTTTCTAATTTTAGTCCTTGTAAGTTAGTGTTTTTCCAATTTTGATCCCTGTAAGTTTTTTTGTTCATTTTTAGTCCTTGTAAGTTTGTGTTTTTTCAATTTTAGTCCCTTTAAGATTCTATTTTTTTTTTTAATTTATAGTCATCATAAGTTTGTGTTTACATGGACTAAAAATGAGCAAAATATCTTATAGAGGTGAACATTGAAAAAACACAAACTTACATGGACTAAAATTGGAAAAATAAATTTAAAGGGACCAAAAACATATTTAAGCCTACATTTCATAAATAAATAAATAAAATAGTAGCTAGGCAAACCTTACTAGAAGGAAACACGGTTGCAAGTACCAAGTAGTTTCCCGCATAATCATCCAACGCCTTGCTACTTTCCAATCCATAGAGTTTTTCACATTCATTAGCTAACGATGCGAGAGGAAAGCTATGCAATTGCGAAATTTTCTCCCCCGAAGATGGAATAGACACCTGAAAATCAACCAAAACGGTAAAAGAAGCATAACGGCGTCACATAGAGTCCAATTATAAACTGTTACAGCAACACGAAACTATGAGCGCCAAAAAAAAAAAAAAACTGATTTATTAACATTAATTCTTAAAAAAAACTTAATTGAGAAGAGTAAGTAAACTTAATTGAACAATATTGAGAAGAGTAAGTAAACCTAAAATTGAGAAATACGAAAGAATGGAAGATTATTGTGTTGGTGATTACCGAGACTGTGGAACCGGGGGGGAGAGAGAGGGAGAGCATGGAAGGTGCGGAGAGCCAAATTCTGTTAGAAACGGGAACAGTGTCGTCGACCTGGGCGAGTTCGGCGATGAACGCGGATTTAGCGATGAGAGAAGGGAACTTTCGAGAAGCTTCTTCGCACAAGGAGGCAAGTTCAGAAGGTTGGAGCGTTTTGGAAGGCGTGGTGGCGGCATTGGAGGACAATGATGACTGCTGCAAAAGCTTGGATTGCTTCTTTTTCTGCTTTGAATTCGAAGGCATTGTTTGAGCCTGCGTTGCGTTGGGAACTCAACTCTACTGAAGGAGTGAGAGAGAAAAGGGTGAATTATAACGCAAAACCCCCTTTCAGCATCGCATAGAGGGTTTTACCGTTTGGGGATTGCGGGTTGCTCTTCGCCCTGACCTCATTGCTAATGATATTCCAATCCATGTGGGTAATTTTTTTCTTTTCAAAAATATTCTTCCCACCAAATTATAGTTTCTTTATATAACCGTATACAAAATTCACAATGTTTTTTTTTTTATTATTGTAATGTAAGGTGTATGAATAAAATATAAATGGGAAACATGTTTTCATTTTAGTTTTTTTATGTGAAAATGTATTTTGTTATATATTTTATATGCATTTCATTTCATGTACTAGGTGTAAACACATTAATGTTATAAATTTTGTATGAAATTCTCATGTTACAACTTAAATGTATTGTTGTTATTACATAAAGTGTGTGCAAAATATTCAATAGAATCACAATTTTATGTACAAAATCTAAAACGATAATACTATGATTCCATTGAGTATTTTTTTGGCTTAAAAAAATTATAATTCTGAATCAGATATATTCGTATATGAAAAACGATGACAATAAGTTTTTTTCATAATGGACTATTCGTCCCTTTGTTAGAGTTGTTCTAGAAATGTCTGCGATCAAGTAAATAACTCCACGGATGAATAGATCATATCGAAATGGAAAATGGAAAGATTTGTACAAGTTATATCCTTTGTCGCCACTTTATGAAAAATCGTTAGGTACACAAAATCACGATTATTTGTGTTCCTAACACAACGTAATCATGATTCCTTTATAAGCAAGAGTCGGGGAGGTGCAAGGAAAATTAGAGAGGAGCATAGATGTCTTTGCATTCCATTTTCAAAAAGTGGTAGGGACAATTAGCAATTGGGTAGGAGCCCATATCAATTCCCTTACCATTTTAGTGAATGTTGTTAGCGCTGGCGCTTTTGCTTTTGTTTTGGGCCAATGTTTGGGTGGCTTTGTGCAGAACATCCAAGGGTGTTGCTAGGTGCATCCAATATTTTTGATTGATACCCAAAATATCTCTAGCTCGTTTTTTCTTTTTAAGTTGCTTTTTTTGACTGAATAGTGATCCGTAAGCAAATTTTTCACATATGGATCAACTTGATCTGTATGAATTATATGGATGAAGTTGATTCGTAAGTATGAAGTTCATTTGTATTGGTTTTTTATTTTTTTAATTCCTTAAAGTTTTATTTTTTTAATTATTAATATGTTAAATTACTCTTTTGTGCATTAAAATTTTTTTACTATTAAATTTTGTAATAGTAAATATTTTTTATTTATAAAAATTTATACGAATTAAATAATTCGTGTGACTTATATCAATATTAATTGTCACAAAATTTATTATTTAAATTTACACGCGCATTAAATATACATTAGAAATTTTAGTGTTATGTATAATAACATTATTTATTTTATAATGTAATTGGCTCATTAGCTCAATTGGTTAGAGCATTATGCTAATAACCTGAAAGTCAATTCTTGCTTGAGCAATTAATTTTAAATTAATTCGTCATAAATATTTTTTTTTAAAATAAAAAAAAAATTGAATTTGACTTATGAGTCATATGGATGTAATTCATCCGTATGAGTCATTCGGATAAAAGGATAAAATTGAAAAAATGTGAAATTATTGAATTTATCAACAATTTCGCTAGTGCGGGTAGCAGTTCCCAACATCCAATGGGCAAGGGGCTATCTACATACCGTTTTTCTCTTTGTACCGCCCGCCTATTTTTTTCTTATAATTATTTTATGTTCTAATCTCTGGTATAAAATTATTTTACTCTGATTATATTTTTGCATATATTATACAAATTATTTTTCACAATCATTTTAAATTGCGATCTAATTACTGGTAGTTATATATTAAAATATAATTATATTACGTAAACTAATTTTCATAAAATATATGAAAAATTGGAACGTAAAAGTGTGACAGAGAATTGGAGTATTTTAGAATATAGAAAATAAAAAAAATGTGGGGAATTCAAGCTGGGACCATAAAAAAATAAAATCTCACTCACGCACATCTATAATATTAGATCAATTGTATAATTTTTTTAAGAGATCATCTGAACATGCTTTGGGTCCGTCTTATAGTATTATTTTATAGATAATGCTTACAGTTATGAGAAAAGAAAATAATAAAATTGTTGAGGTTTGGTTGGATAAAATTTCTTCATAAACAGTAGAAGAAAAAAAATAAGAAAAAAAATAAATTAACTTATAAGTTGTATTTCATGTTCAATAAGTTGTATTTCATGTTTAATTCTGATTAAATCTAAGTTGAAAAATATAAGCAACATACTCTATTATAACACATTGATTTGCTAAAATTTATTGAAAATCATATAATTTTTCAATTAATAGAAGAGAATGTTAGAAGGAATATATGTTCTTAGCACCACTCCTCTCAACTATGTCTATGCGTTCATTTTGTATATACGCCACATGGGTATGCATTCATTTTGTATGATTATCACAAAAAATATGGTGAATGCTTTTTTTTTTAATTAACATATACAAAATATGGTGAATTTTAAGCTAAATACTTGAAACATTTTAACGAGATTAATATATGGGACTCTTCGGTCGATGAAATTCTATGCCATTTTTCCAGGAGGGCCCCCAGCAGCAGCAATATGTTGTTAAAAACACAGTAAGCAATTCCAAAAATTGTTGTTTCAAGAAATGTTTCAAAAGTTGGTTGCGTCAACTTTCAAGAAACATTTTATGTTGGCAGACAACATAACAATGTTAGCAACAAAGTTTTTTTAACAATGGAACTGCAACCTGGTTGCACACTCATGGAACGTGAACCCCATTATAGAAGTTAGATATGATATTGTGACAATTGGCAAGTGCACAACTTGCAACTTATATAAAAATCAACTCTTGTACCTTGTGAAAATAAAAATACAAATTTGCTGAATCATAAAAGGCTCTATATTATCACTGCTCCTCCCCACCTTTTCTTCTTTCAACTATGTTGGGAAGCAGAGCCTTCAGGCAGAAGTTTAGCAGGTGGGAGCACAGCAACTGCACCCTTCTGAGGGTCAGAGTACTTTCTGTACACAACCCTAAGCTTTCCATTCCCAAGAGTGGAATGGAACCCCACCAATAGTCTAGCACAATCCCTGTTTGAACCAACAAAGCCAAAATAGAATTAAAATTTAAACAATGATTGAATGAAAATAATGAATATAGTAAAGTCCAAATAATATTAACAAGACTGAAATTATATATCATCATATCATATTTACACATACATGAGTTGCTCTTGTGAGTAACCAGTGTGCAGCTTAAGTGTCTCATTCCAAAGGGGAGCCTTGTTCAGAGTGCATCTTGCTGCAAACACTGCTGAGGCAGCAACCATTGATGGGCAGTACATTAAGGTTGCATAGTTCATCATTCCCAACTCAGACATAAAATGAGCCATGTTTTCCAACTGGAAAATGCAGAAATTAAGAAAGAAACTCAGACAATACATTAATTAAATTAAATGAAAAAATAAAACTAGAATCATAATTTAAAAAGATTTGTAAAAAAAAAAGAAAAAGGGTCACACACACTCACCTCCTGATCTGGGACCGCTGCCTTGATAAAACGAACTAGGAAAACAAAAGGTGTAGGCACAGTCAAAGTCCATTCCAGCTTATTTAATATGGTTTTCTCCATGGCCAGTATCTGTTCATGAGTGTAAGCCCTATCTGAGAGGCACACAAAGTCATTAACCTGCAATTGAATTCAAGACTTATTATTCCCTTGACATTCATTGAATAGACCAACACAAAGTCATTAACCTGCAACTGAATTCAAGACTTATACCTCAGGGGGCCAGATTTCTTCATATTTGGATGCCATCAGCATGGCACTGATGCCAACCAATTGCAGTTCCCTCCTTGGAACTGTCTTAACTGCTAAAAACCGATCAATTATGTTGATGGTCAGGTAAAGGGTCTCTAGAGAAAGTTCAAACTTGGTGTGAACGTCTATCAGCCAATCAACCAGAATAGCTCTCATCCTCTCATTTATTTCAGGTTGTGAATCAATGTAGTCGTGGGGGTGGCTCTCGTTCTTTGTAAATCAAACGCACATTCACAAAATATTAGAATGCCATCAAAATCAAACACAACACACAAAAAAACATAACAGAAACCACGTTAGATACCTCAACAAGTTTGTAGAACTTGTAAATGTCATCAATGTACTCCACAGCAGCAAGTTCATTGTCAACATCAGAAGCATCAATGTCAATGATCTGCTCCTTTGGTTTGTTAGTTATGCCACATGCCGCCTGCAAATAAAACAACACAAGGAGGAATAAATAATATCATGCAAGTGATGGTACAACATGGTACCGGTTCAGACTTCAAGAAAAGACACAAAGGGGTTTTCTTTTTCTTTTTCTTTTTCTTTCATTTTATTCTTGTTATCTCTTATCTACCTTGCTTCTTGCAGTGAGCACTGAAGTAAGAGTGTGTTGTGATTTCTTCTTGGAGTTGGCATCTCCTTCATTCTTCTTGTCTTTCAGGACCTCCTTCTTATCTGGACTAGCTTCAATGTCAATGACTTCTTCAGGCTTAGGTTTTACAGTCACGGTCACTTTCTTCGGACCCGGTTTGGGGGCCACTCTTTTGGCCACCGCAACCCCTCCATTGGCAACAGCAGGAGGACCAGCCACATTAGCACAAGCTTGCTTCTGCAATTCCAAAACAAAAAACCAGTCATAACCTGATAAATGTCACACGGCATACATTCCAATGCAAATCTAATGGGTAAAAAGCAAAATGAACGCAAAAACAAGGATTCTGGTCCGTTGGCAGCCTCAAACATAATTTTGTAATGGATTCCCAAACATGCTCTAAATCACCCAAGGTAAAATGATAGAAAGTGACATAAAGGGTATAGTTCACCTTGTTATTCCCAGCAGCTGCTGCCGCTTGTGCATTGGCAAGTAATTGCGCACCAAAACTCCTAAAAGAATCATACAAATATCACATTAATATTGATTGATTGAGTGAGTGAGTGAGTGGGAGAGAGAACGAGAGAGAGAACCTTGTGATAGGGCGATTTGGCTTGACTTCAACGGCACTTCTTATATTGGCCAAATTCCCAATGTCACCCAATGCCTTGCGGTTCCTTCCATCCGCAACACCGTTCTTCTTCTGCTGTTTTCCTCCCCCTACTACTGCTTCACCTATCAAATTGCAACCCATTAAAAAAAGGTGATAGATTGCTCTGGATCTAAACACAGATTCACATGCAACAAAACCAAAGAATCTAAAATAAATCCAACAAAAAGAAAAAACAAGAGACCCTTTTGCTCTGAAGAGATTGAACAGTAATCAAAACCCATGAAAATTGAAACTTGTCTGTTATTCAAAAAGATATGAATCCAAAACACTATTTTTCATATTTTCATTTATTACAAAAGAAACCAACCCAGAATCCCCAAGATCCAACTTAAAACAAAACTTGAACCAGCATCCCAAAAAAATCAGACAACAACACTCATTGAATCTTATTTTGATAATAAAAACAAGAAACAGACACTCAAAGAAAAATACAAGAATTCAAAAGGACAATACCTCTGGCTTGTTGTTGTTGAACAATTGCTCTTGACGCCATTTGTGAGAGATTCTTCTTTGGTTAAAATGAAACAAATCTGGGTAGAAGAAGCCTCACTCTCTCTCCCTCACTCTCTCTCTCTCTCTCTCTCTGCGAATGATAATGAGATGAGAGAGGAAAGTGAAATAGTCTTTCTCTTTTGAAGCAGAAGGACGCGACGCTTCTCCCTTCAACGGTCAATTTTTCTTAACCGTATCTGAACCGTTGGATATTATACTCATCTGACGATTGATATTGGAGAATAAAAATATAGCCGTTGGAGATTCAAAAACAAGGGGTGCGAGCGGAAACCCAAAATATTCCAATGCTAATGGGAAATAGCAAAATAATAATAATAATAAATAAATAAATAAACAAAAATGTGACGGGAAATAAAATGTCTTTCTATGTTTTACTTCCGGCAAATTATTTTTTTATTTATAATTTTAATTAAAAGGTCAGTGCGTTTAATAACCTCAAACCATGTTGTTTGTAGTCATGGTTTAAAAAATTGTCCAAGAAATGGTAAAAACGAGAAATGATTCATTGCTTTTAGTATTTAATTATAAGAAATAAAAGACTAAAAAATAAAAATAAAATTATAAATAAAGTTGCAGTCGTTTACGAGAAGTGTAGTGCCTATCTAAAAACATTCAGAGATTTTAGTAGAAAAATGCTTAAAAAAAGAATTGAAATGGGCAAATATTTAGTTAGAAAAAAAAATTGGAGGATTGCTTAATTTAGAGAGACAGGACTAGCGGGAATCAGACAAAAATTAGTGAGAAAGTAAGTTAATGAGGATATGACATGTATCAGTTGAAATACATCTTTTTATATATAGTAAATAGATTATAAGAAATAAAAGAGTGAAAAGTAAAAAAATAAAAATAAAATAAAGGTTGCAATCATTTACGTGAAGTGTAACGTCTATGTAAAAGCATCCAATATTTTTTAGTACAAAACATACTTAAAAAGAATTGGAAGGGACATACATTTAGTTAGAAAAAAAAGTTAGAGAATTGCATAACTGAGAGAGGCAAGACCGGCAAGAATAAGATAAAAATTAACGAAAAAGTAAGTTCATGAGAATATGCCACGTGTGAGTCCAAATACATCCTTTTACAGATAGTAATAGATAGATTATAAGAAATAACAGAGAGAAAACTAATAAAAAAACGTTATAGTCATTTACGTGAAGTGTAATGCTTATGTAAAAGCATCCAATGTTTTTAGTAGAAAAAATACTAAAAGAGAATTGAAAGGGACAAACATTTAGTTAGAAAAAAAGTTAGAGAATTGCTTAATTGAGAAAGGCAAGACGGACAAGAATAAGACAAAAATTAGTGAAAAAGTAAGCTAATGAGGATATGCCATGTGTTAGCCCAAAAACATCTTTTATATATGATAAATAGACATATTATAAGAAATAAAAGAGTAAAAAGTAAAAATAAATAAATAAAGTTGCAGTCATTTACATGAAGTGTAGTTCCTATCTAAAAGTATCCCGAGTTAAAAAAAAAAAAGAATTGAAAGACACACACACGTATTTAGTTAGAAAAACAAATTGCTTTCCTATTATTATCTCAAATTCATTTTTGGTCAAGTATATATTCGAAATTTTTTTATGCTTTAACGTACTACTTGTTATTAGTTTCATTAAATGATGATATGACAAACGAAGTATCATATCATCAAGCCTAATCAATAACACGTTATTGTCATGTCATCTCCTTCTCCAACAACAATCACCACCACCGTGCCACGAATGCCATCTAACCCAACGCCACAACCGTTGATCGTGTCGTGCCACCACTATTGATCATGCCATTAAACTCGTAGTAGTGTTTTTACTACTACTCTTTTTTTTCCTCCTTTGACTTTTGAAAAAGTAAGAGAAAGAGAAAAACAAAGAGGGACATGTTTATTATTATATAAATACTATATTTTTGTTGTGTTGGTGAGATCAAAAGAGAAAATGGCACCACCTTTTTTCAATTTGGGGGGAGGGGGGGGGGGGGGGGTAAAGATGGAGAACCTAAATTGGTCGATGGTGGAACTCGAGGATCCCGAAGAAGACTTAATGCTAACAAATTCACCTTCTTCGAGCGTTTTATGAGACAAAGGGAGGGGCAAAAATACCAAATAACTCACGTGGTACGTTTTCGCCAGAAAATCGACGTCGATACTGACAGTGGCAGGGAGAATGAGAACCCCGTTGTGAAGACGTGCTTCTACTCCTGCATCAAGCTCTTCCTCTACCTCTCTGTGGTCCTCTTGGTTTTCGAAATCGTCATGTACTTCGAAGGGTGGTATTTTGGCATGGCAAGGTTTCAGCTGAAGCATTTGTTGTGGGCATCGTCCTTCGGAGTTAAGGGTTTCTTCGATTGGCTCTATGCAAGGTGATTTTCATTCAAGTGGAGAGTATCTCGCTCCTCCTCTACAGTTCTTAATCAATGCGTGCATCGTGCTCTTCCTTATCCAAAGTATGGATATGCTTGTTCTCTGTTTGGGGTGTTTCTAGATCCGGTTTAAGAAGATCAAGCATGTCCCTATAGGTGGAGGTGTCGTAGATCTTGAATCTGGAGAAGGAAAGAGTTTCTCTTTTTCCCCAATGGTGCTCGTGCAGATCCCCATGTGCAATGAGAAAGAGGTAACAATAACATAACATAACATGGTTGGTGGTGGTGGCGCTAAGTTGGACGACGGTAGTGGCACGATGGTGGTGGTGATTTCCGTTGGAGAAGGGAAATGAGATGATGTAACAATGGCGTGTTAGTAATTAGGCTTGATGATGTAACATTTTGCTTATCATGTTATCAATTAACATAATGAGACTAACGGCGGATAGTAAATTGAACCATAAAAAAATTTTCAAATACGTAATTTACTAAAAGTAAATTTAAGATAATAATATGAAAATGATCTATTTTCCAGATATGAAAAACATATTTAAGCAAACAAAAGTTAAAGAATTGTTGAATTGAGAGAGAAGAACCAACATGAATAAGACAAAAATTAGTGAAAAAATAAACTAATTAGGATATGCCACATATCAATCAAAATACATCTTTTATATATAGTAAATAAATAAATAAGTTATAAGAAATAAGAGTATAAAAAGTATATAAAAAAAATTCCAATCATTTACGTGAAGTGTAACTACATAAACTAGGTAAAAAAATTGATTAATCATTTAATAACTTTATAATTTAACTTCCAAATTCTTATAATTAATATATCTTAATATATTTTTATTTTATTTGAATACAATATTAATATATAAATAAAATGAATTCGAATAAAAATATAATATAATAACATAATAGAAAAATAGAATAATAAAATAGAAGAACAAGGTATAAATTGAAAGGATTTGAACCTATACCTAAGGTTTAGAAGACCCCTATCCTATCTAAAAGCATCCAGAGTTTTTTAGTAGAAAAAATGTTAAGAAAGAATTGAAAGGGGCACACATTTAGTTAGAATAAAAAAAGTTAGAGAATTACTGAAATGAGAGAAACAAGACAAATATATCTTTATATATATAATAATAAATAGATTAGGACCTTTCTCTCTTCAATAAAACTCTAAATATTCCCATAAACTTCAACCAGCCTGACAAGGGATTTAGAAATCAAACATGTTATATATTCATGGTAACACGTTAACTGACTATAAAAATTAAAAATTGAACAATAATAGATGATACATCTAACTAAGGTCCAAATGTATATAAAAATGGCATAAAGTTATCAAAAAATTGAAACAAGGCTAAGTCATTTCACATAATTATATACTCTTTGAATTTAAGATTATTAGTTAAATTAAAATAATTTTATACCAATTGATATACACGAGATAATAAAGGTTTTATGATTTAAATTAATATACTAATTTAATTATTTTTTTTGGTCAACTATAACAAATTTTTAAAGAAGTAAAACAATGTTCTAAGGAACCTAAATTCCAACAAATTGAATTACTATAAATAT
Source organism: Glycine max (assembly GCF_000004515.6). NCBI lineage: Eukaryota > Viridiplantae > Streptophyta > Magnoliopsida > Fabales > Fabaceae > Glycine > Glycine max. Next base: position 39,025,295 of record NC_038255.2, read on the forward strand.
TTTCTCGACTCCAAAGTTACAGAGTTCCAAGAAATCAAAATTTTAAGAAGAAAAGTTTTTCATAACAAAAATCTAAAATTTTGGCAAAATTTTGTACGTTACAAGATCTTTTCCATTATTATTTTATATGAAAAAACATAATTTTAAACATAATTATATCAATAATATTAATATTTATTAGAACAATAATCTTATGTTTGTCATATCAGAAACTAGAAAAAGAAAAAATAAAGAAAAGAAAGAGAGGATGTAACAAAGCTAAATTTAACTAAGTTTAGTATTATACGCAAGCTATTAAATTAAAAATATATATATAAATAACCGTAATTAAATATATACCACAAAAATATAAATACAAAATAACTACATACCACAACCAATATAGTAAATGGTGTATATTTTGTAGACTTCTTTGAAGAAGTTTTAAATCAAATAGAGTTTTGTAGCAACTAGCAAATGAATACAAATTACTTAAAATGCTTTCGAAAGACCCTTAAAATGTTCTTATTGCTGAAATTAATATGCAACCGCCTAATAGTGATTTTTGCTTTAAGTATTTATCTCCAAGGATTAACTATATACTTGAAATCTCAGCAAAAAAGCTAAATTTTAATGAGATTATTGTTTTGAAACTGTTGCCTAAGCCTCATTGGACCATCTCGGGCTCAACACTACTACTTCGTCGGTGTAGTTCCAAAGGGTCGTAACTAAACACGTTATAGCAATCTGAAAAACACACTAAGCAATTTCAAGTTGCTTCAAGATGTTTTAAAACATGGTGTTGGCAGCAAGCATGCAACATATGTTAGCGATCAGTCTTAACAATATATGTTTTTTTAACCAATGAATCTTTAGCTATAAAGGCGATGAAGGAAATGGTAAGTGCAACATTTGAAACTTTTATAAATCAGATTTGTAAACTATGGTCTATGGCTTATGAACAAATTATGGAAAACAAATACAAATGATTATTGCCGAATCCTGCATAATACTCTATCCATGCTTCTCCCTTTGCTTCATTAACTCTATTGAGAGTTAGAACCTTCGGGCAGAAGATTTTTAGCTGGTGGAAGCATAGCAACAACTCCTTTCTCAGGATCAGAATACTTTAAGTACACAACCTTCTCCTCTCTATTCGCAACCGTAGAGTGGAAACTCACCAATAATCTAGCACAATCCCTGTTTGCAACCAACAAAGCCAAATAGAATTTAGACAATAATTAATTGAATGATAAAAATGAATAATAATAAAATCCAAATAATATAAGCAAGACCAATTCATATTCACATGCATAAGTTGTTCTTGTGAATAACCACTGTGCAGTTTAAGTGTCTCATTCCAAAGGGGAGCCTTATTCAGAGCGCATCTAGCTGCAAAGACTGCTGAGGCAGCAACCATTGATGGAAAGTACTTTATGGTGGCATAGTGCATCATTCCCAACTCAGACAAAAAATGGGCCATGTTTTCTAACTGCAATTGCAGAAATTAAGAAATAAATTCAGGCAAGACAACAACAAAACAAGAATCATAATTTAAGAGATTTGAAAAGAAAAAGGTCACACACACACTCACCTTCCCCATTATGGTTTTCTCCATGACCAGTACCTGTTCATGAGTGTAATCTGTGAGGCGGACTAATTCATTAACCTGCAAATCAAGACAAGTGTTTATTATTATTCACATGACACTCCATAATCGCATCACGAATGCAATTGTGACCGCATCAATTGCATTTTCCAACAATATAAAGGTTTTCTGGCTAACTGCAACCGCAATTTAGAACATACACTTGACATTCATTCATTGAAATGGAAAGGGTCCATAATACATCAATGAAAAAATCAACGTGTATATATATATATATATACCTCAAGGGATCAGAAGGGATCAGATTTCTTCATATTTGGATGCCATCAGCACGACACTGATGCCAACCAATTACATTCCCAACCTTGGAACTGTCTTAACTGCTAGGAACCGATCAATTATATTGATGGTCAGATAAAGGGTCTCGAATGAAAGTTCAAGCTTGGTGTGAACATCTACCAACTAATTAACTAGATTAGATCTTGACCTCAAACCTATCTCCGGTTATGAGTCTACGTAGTTGTAAGGGTGGTTCTCGTTAGTCATGCATCAAATTAATGGACATTCACATATTAAAATGTCATCACATCAAGCACAACAAAAAAATTTTAAAAAAATAACAATCAAGGGAACCATGTCTGATACCTCAACAAGCTTATAGAACTTGTAAATGTCATCAATATACTCCACAGTAGCAAGCTCATGGTCAACATTGTTGAGGATAAATATGTATGCTCAAGATCCACAACTACAAAAAGACTTTTTTACATCGGTTAAGAAGACTATTTTACGATGGTTATTAATTGTCATCGTAGAAGACTTTCTACAATAGTTTCAATAAAAATCGTCTTAGTAAAAGACATCATTCTAAAACGACGATTTTTTAAAAAACCGTCTTTTTGAAAGTTTACCTTTCTGAGACAGTTTTTTTAATAAGAACATCTTAGAATGTTTTTTTTTTTAAATAAAAAAAGTTAAAAAATTTTGAAGATTAAAAAAACGTCTTAGAAAATAGATATTTTAAGACAGTCTTTGAGGATAAATATGTGATTCTAATAACATTCTAAGACTCATAAAAGTTACAAAAATATTTTTTTTAAAATATTATTTTAAAAAATTAAAGATTCTAAGACGATTTTGACCTAAAAATTGTCTTAGAATGTCATTTTTTTAAAAAACATTAAAAAAATTATTTTCTTCATTTTTAAAAATAAAATGATATTTGTAATTATAAAGAAAAATAAAAAGTATTGATTATCAATAGAACATGCATAATATGTTGTTTATAATCACACTATGATATTGTTAATTAGTATGTAAATTAGAATATTACAAAAACAAAACTATTAAAAATTTAATAAGAACACATGGGAGATGGAAAAAGCAAAGAAGCAACAAGAGCAATGAATATTTATTAGTTATTCCTTAACTAAGGGAGTGGTTGTTTATATATATATATATAAAAGAAAAGTGAAACGGTGTGTTTCATTTTCCAACTGGAAAATACAAAAATTAAGAAAGAAATTCAGCCAAAGTACCAAACATAAAATGAAAATAAAACAAGAATCACAATTTAAAAAGATTTGAAATAAAAGGTCACATGCACTCACACACTCACCTCCTGATCTGGGACTGATGCCTTGATAAAACGAAGTAGGAAAACCAAAGGTATTGGCATAGTCAAAGTCCATTCCAGCTTGGCCAGTATGATTTTCTCCATAACCAGTATTTGTTCATGAGTGTAAGCCCTATCTGAGAGACATACAAAGTTACCAACTTGCAATCCAAGACAAGTGTTATTCCCTTGACACTCATTGAAAAGGCCTACATCAATGAACACATAAAGGTAGCAACAAATATATACATACCTGAGGGGGATAGATTTCTTCATACTTGGTTGCCATCAGCAGGGCACTGATGTCAATCAATTGCAATTCCCTCTTTGGAACATTCTTAACTGCCAGGAACCGATCAACTATATTGATTGTCAAGTAAAGGGTCTCAAGTAAAAGGTTAAACTTGGTGTGGACTAGTATCAACCAATCAAACAGTATAGCTCTCATCTCTCATTTATCTCAGGTTGTGAGTCTATGTAGTCATGGGGTGGCTCTTGTTCTTCATGCATTAAATGCACATTCACATATTAGAATGACATCACATCAAACACATAAAAAATGATCAAGAGAACCATGTTTCATAATTCATACCTCAACAAGCTAATAGAACTTGTAAATGTCATCAATACACTCCACAACAACAAGCTCATCGTCAACATCATCGGAATCAATATCAATAATCCGCTCCTTCAACTTGTTAGTTATGCCCCATGTTGCCTACAATACAATATCACAAGAACTTGTCGAAAAAAAGGCATTGTGGCATTCATTTACATAGCATGGTTCAGACAGACACAAAAGGTTCTTAATTTTCTTTCATTTTATTCTTATTATCTCTTATCTACCTTGCTTCTAGTGGTGAACACTAAAGTAAGAGTGTGATGTGATTTCTTCTTGAAGTTGGAATCTCCTTCCTTCTTCTTGTCTTTCAGGACCTCCTTCTTGTTTGGACTAGCTTTGATGTCAATGACTTTTTTGGGTTTAGGTTTTAGGACCACTTTCTTCTGATCAGGTTTGGGGGCCATTCTTTTGGCCACCACAACTCCTCCATTAGCAACAGTAGGAGAACCAGCCACATTAGCACAAGCTTGTTTCTACAATTCCATAAAAAAACCCGTCATAATCTGATAAGATCATTGAAGTATATTGAACAAGTAATATAGAGAGTAGTTTACCTTGTTATTTTCAGCAGTTGCTGGTGCTGGTGCATTACCAAGTAGTTTGGCACCAAAAATCCTCAAAGGATCATAAAAATATATCACTTTAATATTGATTGAATGTGAAAAAGACATAGAGATAGAGAAAAAAAACCTTGTGATGGGCGATTGGGCAAATTCCAATTCCCAATATCACCAAGTGCTAGTAGTTCCTTCCCTTTGTTGCATCATTCTTCTTTTTATGTTGTTTCCCTCCCTCCACTATTGTTGCACCTATGAAATTGCAAAAGAGCCATTCATTCAAAAAAGGTGATAACTTTTTTTTTATTACCTAAACACACAGATTCACGTGCAACACCTAAGACAAAAAAAAAAACCCCTTAACAAGAGATCCTCTTTTTCTCTGAAAAGATTGGTGAATAACTAACACTGGGGAAATTAAAGCCTGTTAATTATTCAAACAGATTTGGAAGTCCTGAGCAAGATTTTTCATGTTTTCACCCAATAATACAAAAGAATATTTGAACCAAGGCCCCAAAGGATCAGACAAGAAAGATTCATAATTTTGAGAGAAAACAAGAAAGAAAAATTCAAAGAAACATGCATCATGACATCAAACAAAGTATAGTAATATATACAATGATTCAAATGATTTGTCTGGTTAATTTCGTTAACAGAATAAAAAAAATATACAATGATTAAAAAAGATGGCATCCCTCATCACAGAAAGTATATACAATGATTTAGAAAAACAATACCTCTAGCTTCTTGTTGAACGATGGGTCTTGATGCCATTTGCAAAATTCTCAGATGGATGTGAATCAGAGGAGACAATGATATAGGTTTCTTCTCCTTCAACGATAAACTTTTTAAAGTTGTTTTTGGATCGTTGGATTTTTCTTAAAATCTCATGATGGAACATGACTTTGGACAATAAATTTGTAAATTCTTGGGTGCAAAGATTTTTATCTTAATTTTGAGGTGCATTTTATTGAATATTATCATTATCTTTATTATAGTGTAACATTTTTCAAAGATTGTCCAATGATTTTTCTTATTTTTACTCACCTTTGTAAAGGTGTTGAATTGTGTATTTCTTAATCAAGTCAAATTGTGAAAATAGACAAGCTCAACCTGGCCCAAATTTATTTCTCCTAAGTCATGTTTTTCCTAGTCTAGCCTTACCCATCATACTAAGTCAAATTGGCCTATTATTTTCTTGAAATTAAATTAATTAAAAATAAAAAATAATAAAAATAATGTTGAGCCAAATAGACCCAATAATGTTTAGGCCAAGAATTTATAGGCTCAACTTGACCTATTGGATGAAACCAAATTGACTTTTAGGTCAACCTTTTATAATACAGTATAATCTAATTTGACTAGTCATATCAATTTTGACAACTCTAATAAGGTTCAAATTAGAAGTTTTACAATTATAAGTCCCAATCTAAAATATTATCTACATTAATTATTTTTTTCCACAAAAATACTTTTAATTAAAGTTGATTTTAGAATGACGTGATAGTAAAAGAAACTTAATCCATTAACGTTCTTTATTTTTTCTTTCTTTCAAAGATATTTGTTAGTTTTGTTCATAAAGATAATTTTGAGAAAAGGTAATAATTTAAGCCAAATTGAATACTCTTAATTATTAACTAATTTTTTTAGTTAGTTAATTAGAATTTATAGTAAGTACCGAAAGGAGAATTTTTTTCCCGTCAAAAGACTTGTTTACTAACCTTTTTTTTACGTATGACTAAGTCGAAAAAACAAGTTTCATAGGAAAAAAAAATGTATTTAAACTTTTTTTAAGGTGAGGAACTTTAGAAAATTTAACTCTTGATTTTCAAGTTTATTTATTTACTTTTTCTATAGTTATTTATTCATCCTCAATTCAATCTTTTTCTTAATAAAACTGATGAGATTTATTGTTGATATCAATCCATTCACACCCAAAGGAAAATAGCATCAAGAAGGGGAAAAAAGAAAAAGAAAAAAGGGAAAAATTTTAAAAACTTTATTCAGTCTCAAGTTTTGAAGCCGTTAGTTTCAAAACTTTATTCACCATCTCAAGTTTTCAAGCCATTGAATAGCATTAGCAATTAGCCTTGTATATGTGCCTTCTTTGAAGTGCAATCACCTCCACATACATGTGCGGATAGTAGACCAAATCTCATGAAATGGAAGCGTTTTAGCAACAATGGAATCCAATAATTCAATAGACTTTAGTAATAAGAAAAGAATAAAGCTAAAGATATAGCTTTCTTTTTTGATCTTTAAGCAATTACCACTTGAGTCTTAATCAGTAAATTTACGAGCCGATAATCATTAAGAAATTTTGGTATATACCTTGTTTCGGATGTGCTTTACATTACGAAACAACTAGCACATGCAAATTAGCCACAATGAACAAATGAACTAATAATTATAAAAAGTTGAGTTTGGTACAACATGATTAGGCAAATAAAAAACATGCCTAAAACAATGCAACTCAATTAGTGAAACCCAATCACAAAGATGAAATCATATCTTTAACAAAACAAGCACACATGTATACTCACACCAAGAATCTGATAAATCTCACGTTTGATGGAAAAACTCAGTCAGTTAAATTTTGCTCCTACACTAGATCATCTGGCCCAGCGAGCACGACCTGTCATTTGAAAAACAAGATACCCGTTTTTAAGTAAGGGATCCATTTCAGCAAGGAAATGCATGTAGAGCTCTTAAAGCAAAGTTGTAACATATCTAAAGAATGAGACAAGAAAGTCAACATATGAATCAGTAGATAACATGGTAAGAGGGGTGCATACATTGCAATCAAGAGCATATTTCCTGGCAACCATAATGGCTGCATTTCTGTCTCTCTCTGATTCAAAGGTTAATACAAATGAGAGGCCCTTTCTTGCTTGCCAAAACAACGCCTTCGCTGCATTAGCGATATCACTTCTAACTCCACATAGCTATAGTTAAATAAAATGTTAGTTTAAGGGATATAGTCAAATAAAGAACTTAAAAGATGATCAACCATAAAAAAAATATACACAGATGAAGTATTGCACTTTGAAAAAAAACATGTTATTCTTTATCTAGGTTGTCCATGTTAAATAAAGAATAGAAAGGGGTAATTCTGTACATGGAAGACATTGACACTGGAAGTGTTAATTCCCATGTCTGTATTTCTATGTTTGCGAGTGGGGCAGGCCACAGGGGGTGGATGGAGAGCCTTTAATTTTCATGTTTAGCATGTTCTGTGACACAAGAATAAGGACCAATTGCCAAAATAGTACCTGCATTGATGGGGAGTAAATCTCTCTTGCTTTTGTAATCCAACCTCTGCATAGCTTTATCCTCATTCTCCCCACATTAAATGAATGAGTAGAATGTGAAGAGTGATCTTTTCCATTCATTTGAGAAATAACTACCTGTATAAAATCCAAATACAAACTGTAAGAATTATTGTGCCAAAAAATGTTCATTACCCAAAGCAAACTTCAGATTTTTGAAAAGCAGATAAAAAGGAGTGTGTGAATAGGAGAAAGTAGATAGTTAGATATACAAAAAATGAAACATTAAACAAGTTATAAATTTAGCTTGTAGGAAACTCACTCCTTTAGACCGGAAAGGTTCAAGGAATATAAGGCACTATTTTATGTTATGAAAGTCATAAACAACTAAAAAATATAGCATCCACCTTTATCAAAACATGAGCATGAGAAAATCAATAAAACATCTTTCTTTAAGATGTAATATTTTCTTGAAACTAATTTGTGGTTGTGTTTATCATCCACAGGAAGAAGGGGGAAAAGGCCAAACAACACTTAAAACTTGGTCGCAAGTTGCAACAGTAATGATACAGGGTAGATGTTAAACTAACACAAGATTATTTATTTTATTTTTGGGGTACTAAATCTGTCAGATCTTAGGAAAGGCCACACCACAAGAGTGCTTCCAAAGGGATCCCACTAGGGGGGGAGGGGGCAATGAAGAGGGGATGGGAACAGAAATCAGAAAAAGATGTTCCACCTGAGGGTCTTGAACCCCCAATCAAGAGCTTTCCTGTCAAGAACTTATAAGCAAAATTCTCAACTAAGTAATCAAGGCTTAGGACCACATGGAATTTAACTCTAAGCTTTTAGAGATCGTCTTCAAGAAACAACTGTGAAAAGACAAACAGAGGTTTTATAATGTTTGTTGAATTAAATCACACTTTTTCTACATTTTCTGTATTGAATGCTGGAAGAGTTGAAATTGATAATTTGAATATCCTTTTCTACCAGTAATACTTAAAATTACTGAATCTGAAAAGATTGTAGACGGCATACATTAAAATCGGTATTAGATTTTCGTAGAAGTGTCTCCACATGGCTTCCAAGTCCTGAAACTGTTACTCACAGATAGGTAGCTGTTAGCTTTTCTTTTCTACTTCTAGATGCATCATTGGTATTGTCGGGTACAAGACAACCCGAATCATGCATTCTAAAACCAGAAATAATTAGTTTGGAAAAACAAAAGGTAAGCCCGTAACAAAACTAACCAGTTTGAATGGGATCAGTTGTTAGGGTAAGTTTTTTCCCATTTGAGACAATATCTACTTGTAAGATTCTCCCAACATCAGAGGGGTCAGGAGCATATATTGTTTTGTTGGCACCTGAGAAATAAAGGCAAACCAACTTCAAACAGAATAAAAAGTAATCAAGATAAATTAGCTGTTGAAGCCCAGTCAAGCAAACGGCAGCTTAAATATAGTCAAATAAGATACATAGAACAATATTCATGATGAAGGTCATAAATAAAAATGGATTCCACCACCGGATTGGAGCCATACATCTTGTAATTGTAAAGTCAATGAACTAATAGGAGCTAAATTTGGCAGAAAAGCATGACAGACAGACAGGTGTATTTGAATCCTTACTATTTGACATAAAGGCTTTGATACCATTTCAAGGACCAACTATCCTAAAAGCTAAAGCTGCTGCTATGCACAGCCATGGTTTTACATCTCAGGTATAGATCTACAATGGAAACCAAACTGGCAGATTTGAATACACAGATAATAGAGTCATTGAAAAACTTCCAGAAGGATATCAAATTATCAGAATAAAGTATAAATGTTACTAAAATAAATCAATACAAATACTAAGATCTGAATATTCTGAAACGCAATTGAAAAATCAACTAAAAGAGAGGTACCTGAAATAACTTCCCTCCAGCTGCCTTCAGAAGACAAGCGATACCACTGAAATGAACATTTCGAAACCTGTGGCACTTCAGCTGAGCAAGGCTGGACTCGCAGATATGAACCCAAAGCTTCAGAACCATCTAACATGTATAAACGAGATTTATTTTCCTCATCCCTCTTGCTCATGGTTAGCTGGCATGGATGAAATGAAGTTATTGCAAGAAAAGTATATTTGAGTTTATTAAATCTTAATATAGCATGTCAAAATTATAGTTTGCAAATCTAATCAAATTGATGATAAATTTGATAGTTAATTAGAGCAAGAGCAAGTAAAACTAGATATCAACAAACCTCTTTCTGAAGCTTAATTGAAAATATAGATTTCTCTCGAATTTGATCCCTAAGAGCACGTAGTTCATATTCCATGGCCATCACCTGAAACCATACAATTCTCATATTTCAACCTTATGAAGAATATTCAAATTGTAATACACTCTAGTTAATGGGTCCTTAAATTATGATGTGCCTAATTGCACAGGTATTGGTAAGTTATCCAAAATGTTCTCAAGTGTAGATATGAAAATTTTAATAGATTTAGGATTCAGGTATAGCAGAATATATTAATTAACAGTAGTAATATATTCATATACACCTAAAGATTAATATTATCATGTAAAATATTTTTCAGATATGTTATGGCCAATTTTACACAATTCAAACCAAATTTCAGCATTTAATGACATTTCTATTCATTTCAAATGTTTCAAAATCAAAATTTTCCATTTTTCACAGGAAAATGTAGTATCTAAGCATGATGTATGATATCTGTAAGTACGAAATTATGGAAAAATTGGAGTGTTGATGTTTCTTGTCAACATCTGGATTATTACTATAATTTAAAATGTAGTAAAGTGAAATTAAGCAAAAACTATAGGCTACAACAGTATTGAGGAAGCAAAATGCAATTCACCTTGCTTGGCTGATGCAACAATTTGATTCTTCTAGCTTCTTGAACTTCTTCAATTAGTCCATCCACATCCTGACAGTGAAGAACAACAGATAGAGTACACTTTATGTACTAAACATCATAATAACTACATAATATCAATAAAGCATCTTTACAAATTTTCCACATTCATATACATTACAAACTGAAGGATGATATAACATGATATGAAGATATTATGTAAATGACTAGCAAACAGCTACAGGCAGGGTAGTTGGAAAACCCACGCTTGTATGTTTATGCATAGGATTTTTATAGGTGAATGAGTAAAGTTCATAAGAAACTTTTAACATATATAAATTATATTTAAGGTCTTTTTAGGAAATGTTATCTTTTAGCAGTGTCCATCATACAGAGAATAAATCCTTCTTTTCTATCCTAAAATTGTATTATTTAATAATTCTTGTATGGTTATACCCATACATATGATTCTCTTGTGTACATTGAAGATTATTATACTGCAAAGTAATGCTTGATTATGAATTCATTAACGCAAAATTATACACACACACATAATTGTGTAATCAAACAGCATTTTAGTACCTGTGGTTTAGAAGCTTGGGAAGCTTTTTCTTGTTCTTCAAGCGCCTCCCCAATTCTCAGCACCACAGCTCTAGCACTTTCAATTTCGGCACAAGCAAAAGACTTCTCTTGATTAACCAACTTTTTAGCATCTTCAGAAGCCTATAGAACAAAGATGGATTCTGATATTATTTTATTTTTTTCTCAAAAAAATTTAAATGGAAGAACTAGAAAATTAAAACTATTTAAGAAATCCATGGAGAAGGAATAATTGCAATGCTTATCAGTGTCTAAATGAAATACTAGTACCACTAAGGAATAATTATCACCATGGTTTCATTTTCAATACCTTACAAAAGAGAATCCCAATCACAGAAAATAATTTTCAGAGCGACCAATTTCATTCCATTATATAAAATGAAAAGGGAACAATGTTGATCTTGTGAAAGGTGACAGCAATAGGAAGGAACCAAAGGCACCCTTCTATGATAATGGAATGCCTCAACAAATTCATGCAATACAGTTTGAAACAGTTTATTTGCAAACAATACACAAATACATGTCAAACTATGAATCATCTAACTATTGTTTTACAATCTGTTAAAAAAAATCCAAAAGAAAAATTGGAATTTGATCAAAGTATGAGTGGTGAAAATTCAGAAATTGTTCAAATAAATCACAACTATGAGCCGAAAGTTTTGAAGGGGATTCTATAACAAATTACAAAAAGTTTAGATGTCGAAGAAGACCTGTTTGAGAAAGTTTACAAGCTTCTTCACTTCAAACTTCTCTTGAATCAATTCACCTTCGTTTTGAGTTAACTTAACTGCTAAAGCTTCCACCTGTGAGGAATATATTGTTAATTATGAATACTTAGCATCAGTAACATGAATTGAAGAGGAAAAAGAAATGCCCTCATGCATTCTGAAATAGCTTCAAATATGTGGGTTAAAGAAAAGAAAGGGAGACACACTCCACAAAAGAAAGCCAGAAAGCTCAAAAGTCAGGAAGACTCATTTTTTGTCCGCTCATCAGACAAAATGGAACACCATTTCAAACTTTGAACAATGTAATATACTCAACCATGGAGTAGTATAAACTAACGAACCATAGAGATAGCTTTCTCCACATCCTCTTTGTTTATTCCTGCAAAACGTCCTCTTAAAGATTCTAATGCATCTCTTAGCTTTTTCAAAAGAACATGTCCCTCCAAAGATGCCACCTCTCTCAGCTTTGCCTAAATTCCACACCAAAAGGAAGGGGAGGGGAGATCATCAGAAGTTGAGAAAAGAAATATAACTCAAATGAAGTGACAAAAAACAATCGGATGAACTATGATTCGAAGTCAATAACAAACTTTATTTTAACAATGGCAATTTCAATTGCCTAAAAACTAAAAGTGATCTAACTTGAACCTGCTATTTTATTTTATTTTTTGCTTTTTACCAGACTAATGTGTGCTTGACAGAACAGGGGAGTGATGAATATAAATTGGCTTTTTTCTATTAATGATAGGAAAATAATAAACAGTAGACCATAAGAAAATAATAAAGACAGAAACCTCATTAGACAACTTAGCAGCTGCAGCCAAGTTCTTGTCAAATTTACTGGCAAGGTCACGAACTGAGATACGCTTGTGTTGGTCTGACAAATTGAAAGCTTCTTGTTCAATAACATCCTTCAAAGAAGGACCCAGGTTATCCTCAACTGGCTCTTCCAGAACTTGATTATCAACATCCAGTTTGTATTTCGGAAAACTATTAGAAATAAAGCTCACATCAGCTGAAACTGGTGGAAATGCCTCCATTGGCATCCTGATTTCAACTTCAGGACTTATCTTTGTCATGCTGAAAATTGGTGGTCTGGTAAAAAAAAAATTGCAACATAGAATGAGACCTTCTATAAGAATATATCAATGATGAGTCAAAATCAAAACAACATTTAAGTATAGAAGACTCCATTTTTTCATCAACAACTACAATTAAACCCAGCTTAGTGAAGTAAATTGAGGACATACGACATGCAATGTAGAAAAGATGAAGCTATGAAAGAATCCTAAAAGCTAGAAGACATGATGCAATAGGGATGGCTGATACTACTGTCTTCTGCCTACTACTCAATGCTCCTTCACCAGGAGAAAAAAATTAAAATACTAAATAAACATGTCTTCATTTAACTGAACCAGATTGGACAATTAAAGCTCTGGAGTTTTGCTCTTCTTCGTTATGCATATGTTATATGAACTTTAAGATGAATCAAACACATTTGATCCTGTGTCAAGTGCACCAGAGTCAGACAACAGGAAAGAACATTCCATATTCAAGCCAATGCAAGTAGGTCAAATTAAACCATAATCAAAACCTAAGCAACAAAAGCTCATCACCGTTGCTGATGATCTGCCAATTATGAATGACATTGCAAATCCAACCAGCCTAGTTGTGTATAAAAGGATGAAAAACTTAAAGAGTGTTGTTACCAAAGATTAGACTTAAAAGAGGGATAAAAGCTTGAAGTGTTATCACCAAAGATTAGAGTTTGCGACGAATATAGTTGGCTTGATGTAAGTTCCAAGATGGATTTAGACTAAGACGGCCATTTCATTTAACATCATTTAGTTTGAGCAGAAAAAAGTAGTCGAACACATCAATTGTCAATCAACTCATACACGTCTAAAAAGAGGAAAAAGAAAAGGATGGAAGAATTAATCCGGCATCTAATTAGAAAAAAAAATAATGAAGTAGCAGCAGCTAGCATTTGTAGTGATAGTCAAAGGGGAATATTAGAAGCAATAACATCAACTAACGACTATGTTGTGGTTGATTATTCATCTCAAATTAATAAAGTGATTTATTTTCTATTTTTAGTGAAAACAAGGGATCAAGCGCAGTCCACCGTGCCAACAAGCATTCATATTACCAAACTACACACTATCAAATGAATTTTCAAGTTAGTGCAGCAGTTTCCTAGTATAGAAACAAAAACTAAAAATCAGATAAAAAAAAAAGGGTGTAGTTTCTCCAGCCCCATCAAACACGCAAAACCATGAAACCACATAGATCTACACAACAAAAACCAAAATTTATCAGAATAATTAGGCAGGCCTAATACATAATAAATCAACAAAAAAATGAAATAAATAAATAAAAAAACTAATGAGAGAAACAAAGCAAAAACAATGATAATTTGAGATCAAACAAGAGGATTATCTGCTAATTGCACCAACTTCACAAAATGCACTTCTGAATATCATCAAATCAACCCACATTCCACAAGTCTCATTCTACTCCAATTACAAATGCAAAAAAGAAAACAAAAAAAAAGAAGCAAAATCTTACTTCTCAGTGAGCAACACACTGGTAAGGCCACTGAAGCAAAGAATAGAAAAAGAAAAATGAAAAATGAGAGCGAATGGAGAGAGAGAGAAAGAGAGCAAAGAGTTGCATGCAACCAAAACGGAAATGCGAGAGAGAGAGAGAGAGAGTAAAGAACTCACTTAAGAATAAGAGTAATAACCGAAACAAAAGAGTGATTAATTAAAAGAAGGAGTTACCACAGCTTAAGCCGGTTGCAGGTAAGCAAAAAAAAAAAAAAGAGCGAGAGAGAAAGAGACAAGACAGGATTGAAGTTGAAGAATTACAACAAGAAGAAGAAGAAGAAGAAGAAGAAGAAGAAGAAGAAGGAGAGGAAGAAGAAGAAGGAGAAGAGGAATAAGGAGAAGAAGAATCTAAAGAGTGGCCATTAGCGTTGCTTTTTGAAAAGGTTAAAGAAAGAAAAGAAAGAGAGAAAGGAAAAGCTTGTAAACCTGACTCATTTGTCTGCCCTCCCAACGACTTGAAATCAATTTGTTTTTTCACTAACTGCATATTGTTACGCCCTCCAACCAGGTGGGGGCCACCCTGCATCGCTCACGCGCCGTCCCCACCTCCTCCGTGCCCGGGCCACGCTTCTCTGCGGCTTTTACTGCAGGGGTACGCGTGCACACGCGCGCGTGCGCTTGGCCGAATCATCGTATCGTACCTTGGTTGTTTTTTTTTTATCGTTCTTTTTACAGCGGGGACTGATGTTTGGCGGGGTGTCGTTCTTTTGACTCCTTTGTCCGCAGAATGTCCTTCCGTTTCTCTCGTATTTACGCAGATGCCAACACCTGAAACAATGGATAATACAGTATAAAAAAATAAAAATTGAACTCATTTTTAAATTGAAGACAGTGTAGTTTTCCTCTGTTAATATTTGGAGTAATTAATATGTGAATCGACAATGTAAAACCTTACTTAATTTGTTACTATTATTCAGTTACATAGAACTTAAACTACTTCAGCAATAAGAAATATATACAACAACAACGTCTTATCCCACTAGGTGGGTCAGCTGCATGAATCAACTTCCGCCATAATGTTCTATCAAGTACCATACTTCTATCCAAATCATATATAAAACTCTAATTTTGTTATATATACCAAAGTATAAGAAATGTTTTAATCCATATATAAAAATCTTACAAAGTCAATTTAGATAGATAAAAAAAAAAAGTTTAAATTTTGTTCTTACAATTCAGTGTTTTTTTTGGTCCTCTTGCAAGACTATTTTTTCTTTTTTATTCTTAAAGGACTTTACATAATATATTGTTTATTATATAAAGTATTATTTAAAGTGTTTTAAAAAGCAAAAACAAAAAAAAAACATAAGACTAAAAATAAATAAAAAATAATTTTACAAGAATAAAAAAAATTTAAATTACAGGGAATAAAAATGTATCTAACTAAAAAAAAGAAGACAAGTTACAATATCATCTATGCACCAATAATATTTAATAAAAGTTTCCCGCCGTGATTATATGTGTACAAGGATAAAATCTCTTTTAAAAAAAAAACTTATTATTTTTAGATTGAGTAGCTCTTTTTTTATTTTAAAGTGTAGAAATATAATCACTTTACTCAATTTGAGTAAGACAACTGATCGATAATGTGTATTTACTTTTAGTTAATTTAAAGTGTATTGTGATTTTCGTTTATTAAAATTCAAAATGATATCCATAATAGAATTAACTTTTACTGTTTAATTTATATTTGAGAATAAAATTTTAAAAACGAATAGAAAATAATATATTTGATTTATGTAGCAAAGTAAAATTATTTTAAAACATAAATCAAAGTATAGTTTAAAAGCAAACTTAAACAATTTTGTTTTTCTTAAAAAAATCTACTCACTTAAAATTAATTTTAGAATATAAAAAAATGAGCAAACGCAACTCATTCAAAACTATACTCGAATTTATTCACGGCGTGGTGATGTTTGGGTCAAAATGCGTATAAAGAAACTGTAGACGATGGGCGTTGCATTGATGTTGGGGGAAAAAAATACATCAAAGGAACAAAGACAAAGTCTTGGTTTGGTTTTTTAGTTAGCCAACAATCAAATTGAGATGGCTTAAGACTTTATCCGTGTGTGACTTTTTTTTCCTTATTTATTAATTCTTAAGAGAGATATTCCAAAGTATGAACATAATTTTTTTATTGTGACACTTATAATTGAACCTTGGATGTGGGCCCATTTCTGGTAAACAAGCACACCATTTAGTTTACGTATTTTTCGTGTATTTCATGTAATAATTCTATATTTTGAAATTTTTATTTGATATTTGGTATTTAAATTTGTTTTCAATTTTAAGAGGGCATTATTTAATATATTTGGATTTTTTTTTTATGTCAACTTTTTGCTAAAGTGGATTGTGTGGAAGGAAATAGATATAAAAATCCTGCACAGATATGATTTAATAAAATTGTAGATTCACGTGCAATATCTTTGATGATTATGTCTTTTACATTTAAAAAGAGAGAATATAAATCATTCATGAAAAAAAAAATTAAAAGTTTAATTTCTGAGTACTATCAGTATAATTTTTTTACACTAATAAAAGAAATTAAAATATCATTATAAAAATTAATAAATTTATTATATAATAATAATACTTTATAATTAAATAATTATATGAAAACTTTTTACACCGTCGTGAATTATTTACCCAACAACTAAAATGCACCAACGTTATCCCAGAATATATTGTGTAGGTGAGAGCACCATGCATGATAATCAAGGCATACATGTGAGAGATGAAGGAACTATGAGGTCACTATCACAGTTGGGCCTATAAGTGCACTTGGTTGCTTTGTCTATTTTTCAACATTTGTAACTTTTGTTATATGCCCTTAAATTTTGGGATTAGTACTCATAATTGATTCTATAATACACTATATTATAAAAGGAAAGTTTCCTTTCTTTGTGACTTGTCTTGATGGTGAAAGAGCACCAAACTGTGTGTAAAGGCTGTAGATATAGGTGTTATTTTAATGATAGATGCAATGACTAATACGTAATATGAATTTATGAGAAAAAGGTCTCACGCTTATTTAATACTCTAATTATCCAAATGCAGATTGATCAAACTAATTTTGTTACAAGGCTATATCTATATCTAACGCTGTTTATATAGTGCAAGGTTAATATAATGAGTTAATTTAATAACTTTAAGCTAAAAAACCATTCTCCAGCTTTCAGTTAATCAGCTATTTTGTCTAATATATAACTTATATATTGTTTTATCTTTTCTTACTATTTTAGTGCTAATAAAAAATGAAATTTAATGTTGATTTTATAATAATTATCCTAAAATAATGCATATTAATGATGTTTTTTATTGATTGAATTCGCCATTTAAATATACCGAAAGAGTTCCTAAACGGCTTAATTACTCCTCGTATCATATAATTTAGAGGACAAACTAAAACTATATTAATAATGATATCATAATTTAGTGGAGTAACAACAAGAAGCATCAAAGTGGCTTAGGGTTCAATGTTCTTCCATCTGGCATACCCCACATGCCCTTTTAGCATCAGAGTCACCTGCAGCCTCGGAATTGATGATGATTGATATTGTTCGACCAAAATCTCTCAATACATCCAAGTGCTACTCACTTGGATTATGTATTTGCACTTCCTAACTGTTCATTGTGGTGCATATATTTAATTATAATTTATATGCGCGTCTAGAGGAAGGAATCATGGAAATGATGGCAGTGTTAGATAAATAATACGCTGCTTATCATAACATCCATTTTGGACTTACACTTTTGTGAAATGGCATCTATTCTATTTATGCTTCCTGGGTTTCGTGACCCACATTCTTTCATTTGCAATTAGTTGTGGTGGGGAAGGATTTGGTAGGCAACAATTAACTTACTTACTGTCCTTAATTATTGTTAGGGCCTTTAGCAACCCGCAACTGATAGCACCAAGGCACTTACCTTTGTACTTTAACTTATTAATTTAGAGTTAGAGATCCCCCAGCAAAGATCAATTAATATAGTTGTTGTGCTTCTAAATAGCCGATCATTTGATGAATAAGAAAAAATATTAATATGATTTATCGAAAAAATTGTTGTCATTTAAGAGATATGACCTAAAATTGATTCAGCCAACTAAAATGAAAAAAAAAAGTGTATGGTTCATATTTAATGAAACAACTTTTCTTTTCATTATATTTTTTTCATAAAACTCAAATACGAGACTTTTTCATAGGATTTGTTGAAAAAGTCTCGTATTTGAATTTTATGAATAAAAAAATATAATGGGAAGAAAAGTTGTTTCATTAAAAATAATTAGTTAAATTTTTCAACAAAAATTAGTCATCAATAAAGTTGTAAGTAGATATTTTACATAAATATCATAGTGATTCAAAAAGTTGTAGAATCTTATGATATATGCAAATATATCAATCTTTGAAGAGAATAAGATGTAAGAATTGTTGGAAATATTCAACAATGGAGCTAAAACATTAGAGATAGAACTGTCAAAATAAATCACAAAACTTGACTCAACTTAGGGGACCAAGGTGTGAAAAGCTAGTTGAGTAGAATCAGGTCGATTTTCATATAAGTTACAGATTTATTGTCACGTTAAGTTGGGTTAGATTGACCTATTTTTTGCATAAATTCATATGTACTTTATAAGAAGAAGAAAAAGTATCGAGTCAAATAGGTCTGATACTTTTCAAGCCTACATTTAATTGGCTCATCTAACCCATTAGGTTAGCCCAAATTGACCTCATTCTTTTCAAACCTACTAAAGAGTTCATCACCATAAATGTTTGGACTAGTAAAATAGGTTTCTATCACCAAAAAATGATACATTATTACATTTGTTGATGACTTTTCAAGATTTGTGTCAATAGATATTATGAAAGAAAGATTAAAAGCTCAATCAAAGGAATAAAGAGAATAACTGAAGACTCAAAACATTAATCCAAAATGAAACTTTAGAATTAATATCACACCCTACTTGGGTATAACCCATTTTTTGCAAATAGGTTTACGAGGTTAACGCTAATCCTAATGAGTTGGTTGAGAGATATAAGGCTTGCTTAGTGATAGAGATTTTTTAAAAAGAAAAATGGACTAGACTATGGTGGGACATTTAGTCCAATGGATAAAATCACCACAATTTGTGTCTTGCTTGTTAACTAAATAAACCATCAAGACTTTGGCAAATGAATGTCAAAAATATATTTTTGCATGGTGTGTTAGATCAAGAAGTATGCATAAAAAACTAAAGGGTTTCAAGTTGAAGGTTCATCCAAATTATGTGTGCAAATTAAAGAAAACATTATACAAGTGTAAGTAAGCACTAAGAGCTTGGTATTGAATAGTGTTTAGTCAAAAGATATTATATCTTAAGATGAATCATGACCCTTATTTATTTTGATTCAATGTAAACAAATACAAAGTTTAAAAGTTGCATCTTATGCATTATCAGAACATGATTTGTGAAGCTTTTGTCTAATGTTTTAGACAATAACAATATAGAATCATGATATGGTACAACATTAAAGATGTCATTTAAGACTTCATTTATTACTTTGTGTTTGAGATCTATTTTGTGGATACATTCTCCTAGAATCTGTCGAATCCTATGAAGATTTAATGAAGTCAAGTTCTGATATTCCTTAATTGCCATTGAAAGAAGAGTTTTGCTGCCGAGACCTGCTCTGATGTAAAAGGAAACAGTTTCCTATTGTAGTGTTCAACACGCCAATAACAAAGAGTGGTTTCTCAGCTTGAACTCATTTACTGCACACATTTAAGGCCCCTATAGCCACATTCTTCAGACGCAAGTTTAAGAGAGAAAATATGTTTGTTTAGAGACAATGAATACTTGATTCAAGGACACTTATAAATACCAGAAGCTTTGAAGACATGAAGTAGAACTAAAGCGTGCATTATTCAAATTTTTTGTGTAAAAATATCTCTATCTAAATTCTCGTAAAGTTTAAAAAAACTTTCAAAATACTTTATTTATCTTGAGAGAAAAGATTAAGTGTTGAATTTGTTTATCCGTCAGTAAGATGATAGAGTGTCAGTCATTGGGCAATCAAACCAACAAATTTTCTTATTTTTGTAAGAGCCAACAATAATTTGGTAGGATAATAACTGTGAAATTTGAGTTTAATTGATAGTCAATTTTGGCTAAGAATGATTAGAATTTCTTCATTTTACTGTTGTTTTTAATGAAATAATGATGAAATTAATATCATTGTAATTTTTTATCAGCAGAAGTCAAAAGAAGAAAATTTCAAGTGCTTTGGAGGAAAATTGATGCAAAAATTGGAAGAAAAAACCTTATAGAAAAGTTGAAGATTTGGACAGCTCGCTTAGCGTACAAGACCGACCCAGCGTGCTTCCTTGCTTAGCAGCCAACTCACGCTTAGTGTGAAGAAGGCCCACCAAAAAGCCCAAAGGTGTGCTTAGCGCAAATTCCGCGCTAAGCCTAGATGTTGTAGCGTTCAGCGTGTGATTACACCACCATTCCCACTAAGCCTAGGAGTACACGCTTAGCATGAGGTTTGCGTGGATTTTAAGTTACCTTAGGCCTATAAAAGGAGTAAGAAGTTGAAAGGAAAGACATACTGAGTCTCGGAGCTTTCTATTGAATATATCCAAAGCCTGAGCATCTCTAATAGGGGAACCTTCCTTCTCTAGCCATTCTTCATTTCCCTTTTTTAGCCATCCAATCATTTCTTTTATCCACGTCAGCCCCTGATGTGTAAAGCCTCTCGTGACAATGAGAGGCTAAACCCCCATTGTTGGGAGCCTGGCAGATCAACTCTTGTAATGTAACTCTTTCTTATTATCTATTTAATGCATTCATATTTCTATTGCTCTTTTTTGTGCTTATTTATTTATTATGGTTTGATCATCCATATAGTGTTTAGGAGATAATGCATTGAAAAATGGTTATTTTCTAAGAACTGAGAAAGAGCATCTAAATGAAATCATTGCTAGAAATAGATTGATATTCTTTTAGCCTATTTCATGCATCTCTAATCTTAATGCAATTTATTATTTTTATCTTTGCAAAGAAATTTGTGAGAGAAAAATAAATAAATTAGGCTCTTCATGCGGGAAACCAAAGATAAAGAGTGTCATAGTAGATGTGAGTGAAATTTGGGATATCATTAGATAGAGAAAATCATTAAAATTACATCACAAGTAGTTTTGGCATGTTAAATCCCAACATATTTGCATTCTGAATTCATCTTTTTGTATTTACACTATTGTTTATTTTTCTTGCTTTCTTGTCTTTTACTTTTACCCTTAAATTTCACACTTACAATTCTTTATTTCTTCTACTTCTTCTAATTGCTTAAAAATTGATTTTGCATCACCTTAAGTACAATCAAAGTCCCTGTGGATTCGATACTCGAACTTCCAAGTATTTTACCACTTAAGACACATTGGTACACTTGCCAACGAGTTAACATAAGACAAAGAATATTAATTGTAACAAGCTTGAATTAAGGAGAGCCCAAAGTGGTAGTGACCATGGCTATCAAACTCTAGAGTGAACTTGTAGACTCTTACGAGTTTAAGAGTCTACTTGGTCTACATGAGTTAAAACGCAAGCAAACTCATTTTTTGGCAAACTCATAGTAGACTCGATGGACTCAGACCAAACTCGTGCAAACTCGCGAGTCTAAGTCGAGTCATACGAGTTTACTTGGAAAAAAAGGGCCTTTACGACGTCGCTTTGTGCAACGTGAAAAAGAACCTGAATCTCGTTTAGGGAATTAGGGTAGCTTTCTTGATCCTTTTTGCTTCTTCATTTGTTTCGCTTTGTCTCCCAATCTCTCCCTGTTCTTCATTCACGACGAGTTTGAGTGGTTCGATTGTGAAGGTCAAATAGGCGACACGACGCGAGTTCTTCAATTCTCTATTGTTGGTTGGTTCAGTGGTTCTATTGTGAAGGTCAAACGCAAGACGCAACATGAGTTCGATGGTTCAGCTCTAGTTTGAAGACTCCAACCTGAGACGTGAGTTCTCCAATCAGGGCAAGTTGTAACTGTGTAAGCACAACAAGTGCCAAATTTGTAATCCTCTGTTTTAGACTTTTGGTTAGTTTTGTAATTTTGTTTACTTGCATTGCCTATGTTGTTCTTTAGTCGTTCCCTCTTGTCCTATAATATTTTGCTCCTTTTTAATATGTTTTTTTCTTCCACTAACAATCTGCAACTTTGCATCATTTGAAGGATTCAAGAATTCAGTGCATTGTGTATAATAATTTAGTCTGCATAATAAATTGTATAAGCCATTTGGATTTTAGGGACACACACACACACATATGGCAAAAGACATGCTATGTTATTGGTGTTGATTGGTTCGAGTGGTTCATTGGAATATCACACTTGCTGCACAATTTGAACTGCGTAGATACGAAAATTGAAAGTGTATATTTTGTCATAGGTTGAATGTTTTTTTAATTTTCTTGATCTAATTTTTAGTGTACATCTGATTTGTAAGACTTGTGTTATCCCATTCATTTGTTTGTCTTTAGGCTTTTTGAAATCACTTTTGAAAGAAAAAATTGCACACAGAGATAGAAACAAATGGGTATATTGAATTTTCTAAACTTGTTAGTATTGCAGTAATCATGTATTCCTGTTAGTCATGTTTTTCCATTGCATCAACTGATTAAGAAAATTGTTGAAGTCCTTTGTGTGTGGTTGTGATGTTAAGAATGCTTTGCCTCAGAAGATGTAAGCAAAGCATGAGAGCATTTGTGGTTTTTTAGTTATTTAAATGTTTTAATTTTGAGAACTTATGTTTTGTAATAAACTAATAATATGAACTATGAACTTATTGTCATTTTGTTTGTAAAATGGTGTAGTTTGAATATATTTACTTATTATTCATAAATATTTCTTTATGAAATACACTCTTACGATTTTACGAGTCGAGTGTACGGAACTCTCACGAGTCTACGTATATTCTTGATTTTGATAACCTTGACAATGACAAATACTTGCAACTTGTTGAAGTTAGTAAAACTTTTGGTTTGTCATGGACTAGACATAGACTCGGTAGTTGCAACTACTTGTGTATTATTCTTATTATTTTCTTTTCTTCTATTTGAATTTGATCTTTATATTTTGAAAAACTTTGTTTGTCTTACAAAGATTTGAAACGATCGTCTAATTTGCTTTGCAAAAGTTTGATATATATTTTAAGTTTTACTTGATCAAATGACAACTTTGTTGCTTACAAAAAGGTTTTAAATTTAGTAAAAATCACAATTCAACCTCGTCTTCTTGTGATATTTTCGTTTATAAAAAGATTGTAGAATTCCTAATAAATAAAAAATGGGTATTCAATAACAATAGACTCCAGCTTGTTCGTGAAAAAGGAAGATGTTAAGTTTGTTATATGTTAATGTATGTTGACGATCTCATCATCACCGGAAATTATGAAGAGGTAGTTCATAAAACATGGAATAATCTATTTATAGATTTTCGAATGAAATAACTTGGCTAATTAAAACATTCTCTAGCACTTGAGGTCAAGAAAACAAAAGATGTGTTATTTTTGTGCTAGCAAAAGTATGCTTAAGATCTTTTTGAGAAATGAGATATGTTAGATTGTAAACCAATCTCAACTTCGATGGAGATAAACATAGAAGTACTTTTAGTTGAGGAAATGAATTAAACTTAAGGATGCTACAATGTATAGAAAGCTAAAGGATAGTTTGTTTCTATTCCACTAAAAGTCTCACGTTGAATAAGAATCAAGGCAAACAATAATTTATATGCATTTTTCATTCTTAATCCACAAAGACATTTTTATAAATTGAAACCAAGGTAATTTATAAATTTTCTTCTCTCTTGACCCACTCAAACATCTTTTAGATAATAAATCCATAAAGAACTACAAAAGACACAATACCTCTACTTAAACAAAATAATATCTTGAATTAAAAGGAATATTAACCTCACATCTAATGTACTATATGCATGTGAGGGAAAATCTTGTAATTTTTTTTAAAAGGAGAAAAAATTACAAAGGGAAATTAGCTTGAAGAACAAGTAAATATATATAATTTAATTTAATATTTTAAATGAAATTATCACACCAAATTGTTAATTGCCGTGTAAATGTTCATATGAATATATTATATGCATGTGAGGGAAAATCTTGTAATTTTTTTTAAAAGGAGAAAAACTTACAAAGGGCAATCAGCATGAAGAACAAGTAAATATATATAATTTAATATTTTAAACGAAATTATCACACCAAATTATTAATTGCCGTGTAAATGTTCATATGAATATATTATGTGCGTGTGTGGGAAAATCTTGTAATTCTTTTTTTAAAAAAAGAGAGAGAAACTTACAGAGGGCAATTAGCTTGACTAACAAGTAAATATATATAATTCAATTCAATATTTTAAACGAAATTATCACACTACATTATTAATTGCACCGTTTCGTGTACATATTTTTAGACGATTTTGTCTTCAAACTAATTCCGAAAACTACCTCTAAATTGGACCGTTATTATAAAAGATAACTCTTCAAACATGATAGTTATTTACATCTTTTAACTATTTATATTATTTTTAATTAAAAACTAAAAAACAAAATATATTATTGGTTAAGGCACGAAGAGGACCCTTTGTGTTTGTTTTGAACTATAATATATATATATATATATATATATATATATATATATATATATATAAATAAAAGAGATGTTAAATTACACTGTTATAACTTTGATGATTATTATATTATTTTATAACTTTAAATTGGATAATATTTTTTTAAAATTTATTGTTAAATTGAAAATTCATTTCACATAAATCATATATATATAATTTTATATTAATTCAAAATCATTTGTTATTTTATTTATATAGATTAAAATCGACATAATATAAATATTTTAAAATATACTAAAATATGAATCATTCGATACTTTTTATTGTTATTTAATTTTGACACAAACGATCTTGATAATATATAAATATCATTCAACGGTTAAATTAATATAAATTATATTTTATATTAAATTATAAAAATTATATAATAATTATCAAAATTATATGTTATAATTTTATATAAATTATATTTTATATTAAATTATAAAAATTATATAATAATTATCAAAATTATATGTTATAATTTTATCTCTCCACTAGTATATATATTATTGACCGAGGATTCTTAACTTCGAAGGAAGGAAATGGAGTATATACTATAGAGTGATTTGTATCCGAGAGTTATATATACGCGGGTCAACTCCTTTTATTGAAATTGCGTAGCATCGGCTACCAGAAAACATTGTTAAATATTGTGTATATTTTTTTATATAACTTACTTCATTTTTAATAAAATTATTATTTAATTTATAATATCCTTTAAAATTTCATTATCTACTTTTATATATTTCTTTATTTTTTACACCTAAAAAATATAGTTTTCATATTTGGTCCTTTTTGAAATAAAAGAAAAATAACTCCGCCGTCTCTGATGATTTGGCTCTAAACAGGATCCATATATTGCTTGTAAATTCCACCCTCAGCTTTATAACTTTGATAAACAGAATTATGTGGAAAATGCTTAAAATCAATTAACGAATATGAAAAGTACTAAATTGTATTATTATTTTTATAAAAAAGTTTTGCAGTGTATAAATTAAAAAAAAACTATAATAATAGAATTAATAATTATATACGTATATATTCCCTCGGCGCGCGTGTGTTGTATTAATTAATTTATATAAATATGTCCAATTGCAAATACATTTACCGATTCGTTATCTTCTTCCTCCATCTTTTTCTACTTTTTAGTTGTACGTCTTTATTTTAATGCATGCGATTATGACACGAGGTCCTTATATTTTATCATGACGCAAAAGCTATGATACATATATGGATCGAGTCTCAGTCATATTCTCATAACAACGTTGAAGGCATGCACATGGTAGGGTCCAAAATTTTAGGGTTTATAGGGTATATAGGGCCAATATGTTTGGATGCCTTCCCTGAGTATATCATTATATATACCAAATTGTTTCACAAAACACAACCCATTTTTCCAGTTGCGGTATAGGGCAGAGATGATCCATTTATAATTCGTGCAACACAGTTATTTTCCCCACCAAAATTTAACTTTATACCACCTCTTCTTCATGTTCATTATTCCTCTAGTGAACGCATGTTTGATTTTATGTCTGAATCCAGATCCTCGCTTCTATGGGCCAAATCACTCTCCTTGCTGGTTAAACTCGCACCTTGACTACACCCTTCTCGGCTTTGTTACCCAGACACTCTTCCTGAGTTCAGTGAAAAAGATTTTTGATTCTTATTAGAAGATCATGATTGAATCACGTATGTTTGGTAAAAACAAAAAAAAAACTTTGAGAATGATAAAAAAAAGGTATTTAATTAAAACATAAAAATGTGACAGAATTGGTCTTAATTAAATATTGTATATAACAATATCATATTTTGACATCTTGGTAGGGAACAAGTGAATTGAAAACACATATTTAATTATAATTATTTTATGAAAAAATAAGTTGATAAACTACATGGCATGTGAAGTGAAATAATTAAATATAACTGGTTGATATATTAAAATTAAAATTAAGATTGAATAGTTAAGTTAGTAATTAAGTTTGATCTTGATGAAAATAATTATTAATTAAATTTTATTTATTTGCACGTTAAACTTCAGATTAATTAAGGCTTTTTTAATAAATCGGAGGGTTAAAAAAAGGAAAAAATTACTAAGCATAACCATATATAATAAGATAAAATTTGTAATGATACACCATTAACTACATTGTCAAGTTAATTGAACAACTGGGATTTTCAGTCGAAAATTACGTAGGTCTTCTTAATATAAAAATATCAGACGGGTTCTCAATTATTCATTATCCACTTGTTTTATTCTTTTTGTTAAGGAATTAGTAAAGGACAAAACAAAATTAAATATTATTTCTCCCAGTCAATGATAATGCAGTTGTTTAGGAAAACCTTTTTCAGAAGCATATCAATTTAATGTTAAACAATTGCAAATATATATATATATATATATATATGTATGTATATATATATATATGTATGTATATATAGTAAAAGATGAATTTTATAAAAACGCTTGTAATAAAATTAATTACATTAGACACAATAAATTATTTTAGTTAATTAATCACAAAAAGTACTTTTCACTAACATATCACAAGTTTCTTTTATAAATTAAAGATATTTTTGGGACTGATAAAGTACTAATTGGATTTTTTCTCTCTCTCAAGGAAACCTTAATCATAAACGTAGGCATGAATTAAACTCTGAACAATATTACTAACTTGAGCTAAATGACTTCCTTGACTAGTTGATCACATTCATACAATATTACTAACTTTTTTTTATAAATATTTACATAACCATTAAATAACAATCAAATTACATACGTGCATACCGTCTCATACAAAACTCCCGAATATTTTTTTATCAGCACTAAACTCCCTAATATATGTGTTAAGATAAAGAAATTCAAACAGGGGAAGTAAATTTTAAGAACATTTGAAGTTTTCTACTAACAAATGTCTTTTTTTTTTTTTTTATCGGCTACTAACAAATGTCTTGTTTACATAGATGATGAACTGAATTAATTGTAAAAAATATATTTTCATTTCTATGTTATTTTTATCTTATTTCATGCAAAATATAATATTTATATAACTTTTTTTTTGGCAATTTCTTGTATTTAAACTTTAATTTTAAAAATAATTATCCAAACCAATAATTTTACTAATTTTAGTATAACTCAAATTTCTTGTGTTTCGGTTTCCGTAATTTTGAAATGCATCATCCACACAACCATATAAGATTTATTTTGGCATTGACGAGTTCATTCAGATGATATGTTGGAATAAATAAATGTGCATGAATAGCAATTGGCAAATCAAGAATATAATTAAATAGCAAAACAAGTTAGAACAGGAACTTTGAATGTCAAAGCAAGTTAAAGGAATATAGGTAGCAACTGGCAAGACAACGACATAAATAAATTAAGGTTGCGTGCTAATAATCCACGAATCGCTAGCTTCAAAGAATGTTGTAGTTGCAACCAATGGTATTCCACCGGCCATGCCATTTTGAAGAGAAACTAAGACGTAGAACAAACCATTTAGAAAACCAAAATTGAACGTTAAAATAATGTTTTGAGTAGGCTCTGAAATATCTATTCATAGAAGTTTAAATACATATATTCAAATTAAATTATGCCTAAACTATAGTCTGATTAATAATTTTTTTAAATAGTTTCATAATATTTATTTTATTTTATTTTTCATGACATCTTACTATTGTTCACCAAGCTAAATATATTGGAAAACATTTTTATATATACAAGGTTCTTATATTTACATTCAAACAAGAGGTGATTGGAAGATTCTACAAACTCATTATTAAATACACAATTCAAATTTGCTTCCACCGTAATAATGTGTCTTTTGTTTAAGTTGTCCATGGTTTGTATTCTATCAAGTGTCACTCTCCAAATGAAGTCTTTCACCTTTGAAGGAATATTTAACTTCCACAAGATTTGGTAGAAGTCTTCATTCTCCACCGTCTCTTCACTAATGAAACTTCCATACACCTCCTTGACCACATACATGTTTTTGGAATTTAATTTTCATATCCCGTCTGGTTTATTTTGTTTTGGCTTTCTATCTCCAATGGTTTCTCACATTTTTGTACCACATTCATCTCTCATTGAAACCAAGGTCTTCTCCATTACAACTCGCAATTCCATTCTTCTCTATTCCATCCACCCATATCCACAACCATATTATCTTTTTGTTCCAAATTTAGGAAAATTCTAGTGAAGGATTTACCTAAAGATTCATGAGTGGCCCACTTTGCTCTCCAAAAACTCACCTCACTCCCCTCACCCACCACTCTTATCACCAAATTTTGGAACACCCAAGGCCATTTTCAAAGATCTCACAAGAGTTTAGCATATCACACCACCATTGAGATCCTCTAATAGGATATCCTCCATCTACAAGCATGTCCATACTCAATACACATATCTACTCATCACTAGTTCCCTCCAAAGACCTTTCTTTTCACTCAATAACCTCCAAAACCATTTTCCCAACCAAGCTTTATTGAACACTTCTAAATTTTTAATTCCCAAACCTCACATTCTAAGAGGAGATCATACTTTATCCCATTTTTAGGTCCCCAAAGAAAAGTTCTTTGAATTCTATTTAGAATGCATACAATTTTTTTTGGGAATCTTAAAGGAGAGAAACTACAAAGATAAAAGAGGAAAGAACGGATTTTACCAAGCATATTCCTCCACTAAATGACAAATGTCTCCTCCTCCACGCTGCCAACTTCCTTCGCATTTTGTCAATAATCGGTTGCCAAGTGCTAATTCTCCTTGTATCTGCTCCCGGCAGTAGTCCCAAGTAAACAATTGGAATGGTCATAGTGGTGCCATTCAAGATTTTTGCAACATTATTAAGTTTCCTTTGTTCTAGATGGATACCCACCAAGTTACTCTTGTGGAAATTGACTTATAAACCGAAAACCAATTTGAAACATCTAAGGATAGCCTTCAATGTCAAAGCATTTCTCAAGAAAAAAAATGGTGTCATCCGCAAATTGGAGAGCAATTCTCAAATTATTATTTCCAACCTCCACCCCGGATAAAAAATTCTTTGATTCCGCTTCTCTAATCAAATCACTCAAACCTTTCGCAACCACCAAGAAAATAAATGGTGCCAATGGATCTCTTTGGTGGAGTTCTTTTTGTACAATGAAGTCATTTGTTGGACTTCCATTCACAAGTATCGACATAGAAAATGAACCCCACATCCACTCAATCCGTTTCTAGCAAAAAGCCAACCTATAAAACATATATGCCACAAAATCTCATATTACCGAATCTTAAGCCTTTTAAAAATCGGCCTAGAAGACAAGTCTTCTTCTTTGCTTTTGCCTCATCAACAACTTCAATGGCTACTACCACCCCATCCAAGAGGTTCCTCCCCTAGGAATGCAGATTGTCTTTCATCAATGACACACACGACATCTTTTTGGTCCTACTTACCAAAATCTTTGCTATAATCTTACACAAGCTTCCAACTAAAGTGACAGGCCTAAAGTCTCCAAGACCTTAAGGGGGATGAGTAAGAAAAGAGGCATTGGTACCTCTTGACAAACATCCATGACTATGAAACTCTTGTATAGCTCTAACAACATCCTCTTTCATCACCTCCTAACACTTCTTGATGAAATTGAAGTTGTAGCCATTCGAATCAAACTTTTGTTTCCATCATACTCCTAAACTGCCTCTTTTATTTTGTGTTCCTAGAACCAAAACGTGAGTGAGCCTATCATTGTCCTCTCCATTGATGGTCTTGAAATTCACTCCATCCAACAACACATGCATCCTCCTCTCCTTCCTCTTTCAAGTCCAACCAATTAATGTTGCTTACCAACTCCTCCATTTTGCCTTGGACCCGTCAAACTTCAACTTGCTCCACTTCTTAATCTCTACCTTTATAGCAACTTTAGTTTCTCCTTGAATACATAAGCTTCTTCCTCACAAATTCCACAAAGCTCGGATCATCCATCCAAAAGTCTACTCTTGTTAATCTACACGGTCGGCTAGTTAATCATACAAGGTTCTTATATGATTGAGTCATCTGTGTGCTGATAAGATATTAGAAAAAGATTCATCTATTTCTAAAAGCAATATTACATCTAATCTATTAGTACTAGTAGTACCTATAAGCATCCATGTAATTCCGCTCAATTTATCCTTACGACATTTTCATCATTTTTCATACTAGTGTTTATGAGTGATAAAGTTTTATCTCTGAAAATTTAAGTAATTACACATTTAAAACTCAAACTTAAAATTCTTGATTAAATTAAAATAAGTCTCCACTAGTTAATCCAGATGATCAGCGATAAATTTGAGGGTCGAAAACTACATACTGTAATTTGTTTACTTCGCTTCTTTTTTTTTTGTCTTGATTTGTGCACGAACCATATAAATGGACATATTAGGTGTCAAAAATTTATATTTATATTATTTAATAAAATAAAATATATTGAAACATTCTTATATAATATTATAAATTATTATTACAACATTTTCCATCATATATTTATAATACAATTATATTTAATATTTTTAAATTCATAAATAAAATAATATTATTAAAATAAAAATGTATTATAATATAACATTATGGATTTTACAAATGATTGTAAAATAATATTTAAAACAATATTTGTAACATAATTTTATAACTGCAAAAAATAAATTAACAAAAATTTAAAATTAAAATAATAAAGTGATAATATAGTCATAGTTAATGTTCCCTATTAATAAAATAATATTACAAAATTAATAATTCATGTCTAAAAATAATAATAAAATCACATTTTAATAGTAATTTTTTAAATCATTGTAATCTTAATATGAAGGATCTATCAGGCTTAATTTTAGACCTTGTTTAAGGAGATCGACAAACCAACAAAATAGTATTACAACTAATAGAGTAATTTTAAAATATAATGATAAAAATATATTTTAAGATTATCAATAATAGTTAAATAATTATATTAATATAAAACTGTCAAGAACAATAATCTTCAAATATTATAAAAATTATAAATAATTATATTATTTATTTTTTTAATTTAGTTATTTAATAATTAATACTCAAGTTTTTTTAATTAGAATTAAATATAATGAATTGTTTTCAAAATGAATAATGCTATATCTTACGAAAAAAAATCTAGCAAGAAAGCGCATGAATTCTAAGTCAACCAATAAACATATGCATAACCATTCATAGGAGAGAGAAAATAGGCATTGTTGTCCAATGAAATAACACTAATTAACCTTTCGTGTGTTTTGCACGAAACTTGTTTCGTACGTTTAAGCAATTTCCTTTTCAAATATATTAAATTTTGAAACCGATATTTTTTGCATATTCCGGTAGAATATCGGTAATAAAATATTTCTATCAATTAAATTAATCTTCTCTTAAATTCATTTAAGTTATAAATTTTTATTTTATGTATCTGTAAATAATTTGTACATTGAACCAAAGTTCAAATTTGACGTTAAAATTAGAGGTTAAATTGTCCCGTCCTGCACAAATGTTTATTAATTTGTTTGTCTAATTAAAAATATTTTTATTTTGTTTTTAATTCATTTTTTCAATTTTTTTAGTGTGTGGACAAAAATATAATAAAACTTTTTTGTTCTCTTTAATTATGCTTATTTGATAGAATCAAAATGTATCAACTTTTAGCTTCATACTTTATTCTGTTTTACTTTCAAATATAAGTAAAACTCATATTCTGTTACGTCTCATTTTATGCCTCTCAAACTCAGATTATACAAGCATGAAGAATTAAAGACTTTACCATTTTTTTTTCTTTGGGTCCAAGAGGTTACCATTGTTTTTTCTTTGGGTCCAAGAGGTTACATTGCAAGGGGTTGTTATTCACCCCAACACAGATGCTATTGGCCCCTATCATCTTTTAAAATTTTCTAAAATATCTTTCTCCATAATTCACAATGAAAATGCACTTTTGTTACACTAATGAAAATGAGAAAAATATTATGCAATAGAATTGTGATTCCATTAGTGCAATAGAAGTCTATTTTCGTTGTATAAATTTTTTCGCACCCCATTAATACAACAAAAGTATATTTCTATTGCATAACTAGGTTTGTGAAAAAATTACATAACAAAATCACAATTTTATTGTGCAAGTGGGAGTTAACAAAAAATATACAACGAAAAGACAATTTTGTTGTTGTGTATAACAGAATCATACTTCTATACATTTTTTTTTTCATTGTTTAACATATAGAAATGATTTAGGTATTAATTGCATAATTTACAATCCAACAAAATCACAATTTCGTTATGTTGTAATTTTTATGACAACGAAATCATAATTCATTGTGTCACAGTTTCTATATCAT
The DNA here is from genome assembly GCF_000004515.6 of Glycine max. NCBI lineage: Eukaryota > Viridiplantae > Streptophyta > Magnoliopsida > Fabales > Fabaceae > Glycine > Glycine max. The sequence continues at coordinate 39,058,734 of NC_038255.2, forward strand.
TAATGAAATCATGATTCCGTTGTACTATAGACATTGTAGGTGAAAAAGAGTGGGTGCCAATATTGGAGGAAAAAAGACAAAGGATATTTTGGTATAATAGGGGCCAATACCAATTCTCCCATTTTAATGTAAATATGTAGGCATCTGTTTGGGGCACCCAGCGTTTTTGTTAGGACACCCAGCAGATTTTCAAAATGTCAAAAATACCCTTATGAGTATTTTGGATTATAAATAACAAGTTTCATTTTTTATTTCTGTAGTGCCTTTTTTTCGTAAAATTTCCGTTAGCTTTTGTTAGCCTCCTATTTTAAGCGTTTGTTGTCTCTGGCAGTATACGTGTGTTATTTATGAATATACAATGAAGTTGAGTGATTTTTCATCGTCGGAGAAAAAAGGTGCATAATTTTAAAAAAAAAACATATGCATTTAGCCATCCGTATGGTTCATACGGATTGTTGATCCGTATGGCCTTACAAATTATTGACCCGTAGGACTTTTTTTAAAAAAATAAAATTATAAATACATTTTTTTGTAATAATTTTAAAAATTTTATAAATATGGATTTTAAATTTTAATTTTTTTTTAAAAAAATAAAATTAAAAAAAAATCATACGAATTGATGATCTGTATGAGTCATACGAATTGTCAACTCGTATGACTCATACAGATTAACAATCCGTATGAATTTTTTTTAAATTTTTTTAAATTTTTTTAAAAAATTAATAAAAAAAACTCATACGAATTAGTGATTCATATGAGTCATATGGATTGGATTGACAATCCATATGACTCATACGAATCCATCAATATGAGTTAAAAAAAAATTTATACGAATTGATGATTCATATTTAAAAAAAAGGTAAAAAATATTTTTAACCATTTCACTTATGCTGGTTGTTGAACCAACTGCGAAATATGTAATGGATTAGTAGGAAACCTAAATTTGCCCAAGATAAGTCCGTTAACATTTGTGCGATCCGGCCCATGGAGAGTAGAGGACTAGTTGCATGGTATTACATTCCACCCCCCACCCCAACCCCAAATAATTACATAGACTTCTAGTTTTTTGTTTACTTTATTTTGCAGTTTTATATTAATTTTTACTAAAATTAAATAATCATATATTTAATTTAATTTAATACAGAAAATTTAATGAGTGATTATTCATTTCAACAAAAAATTCCCCATCCTTTAAATATTAAAATAATCATCATTAAAAGTATTTACCACGTGTTTGCGATTATATTTACAAATAATCATTAGGACCGACTTGCGGTGGGTCGAGATAAATGCATAATGACTTAGATTCGATTTTCATGGTAGCATTCATAAAATATATATATATAAAATAAAGTACCATTAAAAAAACAATATAAATGAAGGTTGGGCAATTCATGAATTAGTATCCTTCCCTTCTTTCTTTTCTTAACTAGGGCCCGAGCCTTATATGTTTCCTTAATATGTGTTTGTGTTGGTGGGAACACTGAGTAAAGAAATGGAAAGAAGATAAATTGATGAAAATTTCACTATTTTGTTTGGGAGTAAATAAAAGTTTTTTTTTAGTCTAACGTTTAAAAACATTTTCCCCTAAGTTGACATGAAATAAGAGGAAAATGTTTGTTAAGTTATTTTTTTAATCGTATATCATTATGCAAATAAATTTTATCGATGATTGTTCTCTGTAAAAAAAATTTATCTTATTTTTTTTTATTTATAAGACTCAAACTTAATATCTTATTTAAAAGAATTAAATTTAATTATACTTGAATCTTATTATATTACATTTGTCTGTTTTTATGTTTACCTTTTAAAATAAAATAAAGAAAAAATATATTTATTTTCTGTTCTTATTTTTATCCATTTAAAGAACACATATTTTTTATTTATCATTTATTCTTATCAATTTTAATTTTTTTCTCTCATTTCTTTTCTATTTTACTTCTAACTCAAACATAACATTACTGTAATTTTAATTGTAAACAAATCAATTACTTATTTTTTATTTTACAGACTTTAAAGAGTATCTATTCTCTAATAATATAAAGATTTTTTTAGTTTTTTACATTGCCATCCAACAAGCCATAATGTAACATATGTTTATTGATTTTATATAATTATTTTAAAAGTCATAACATCAATAATTTTTTTTATCGATTTATACTACTATCAGTACATAGAAACTAAAATTATTTTTAAATACATTCTACTATGACATTAAACTTATTTAAAACTCAAATTATGAAAGAATTAGAAAAGTACTGATTCTAGTATGTGAGGAGAAATGCACCACGACCTATGTTTGGATTGGGCCATGGCTAACTGAACCTCTAAAAGTATAAGGGCTTTGTTATTTTCCCCTCATTTTTATTAAGTTTACACTCCATTTTTTTTTCTTTAAACAAAAATATCATTGATGGAAATATATTTCTGTTGTGAATTTCAATAAGATTTTGTCAAAATATATAATGAAAAAATGTTTTTATTGTGTATCTTGACAAAATATTGATGAGATACACAATGAGAACATATTTTTGTTGTGTATTTCAAAAAATCTTATTGAGATACACAATGAAAATACATTATAATCGTATTATTAGGAAGTGTGACCTTATAATACTGAACATAAACATGGAGTGAAAACTTTAAGAAAAATGGGGTGAAAATAACAATGTCCTTGTATTAAAACAAAGAACTTTGAACTTCTCTTTGCTTTATACTTTGGGCTTTGTTATTGTCACTGCTATTTTTTAAATTCTCACCACAACTCTTTTTTTTAAAATACTGTTGGTAAAAATACCCAATGACATAAACATGTTTCATTGTGTATTGTGGAGTTACATTACTAGTAACACAATGAAAATACATTTATGTTATGCCTCTCAATAAAATTTTGTTGAGATACACAACAAAAACATTTTAGTTGTGTATATCAATAAGATTTATCGAGATGCACATCAAATATATGTTTCCGTTGTATCTGTTGATAAGACTTGGTCAAAAAATACAATGGAAACATATTTTCATTGTGTATGGTGACAAAATTTTTTCTGAAATACACAACAAAAAATGTATTTACACCAAGGATATTTTTATAAAAAGAAATTGAAAATTTGTAGATTAAACTTAACAAAAATAGACTGAGAATAACAAAGCTCTCAACACAATGTCATCTTGGGCTTTCTGGCAGGAATTGGGTTGTGTTTAGATTTGGGCATCTTCTTAGAAAGTAAAATAAAACAAGAATTAATCCGTGAGTAAAATAAGCTATAGACCATTAACTCGTGGCTTAAATTAGCGAACCAACTAAGCATTTTATCAAAAGAAAATAAATATTTTTCATTTAGTTCTGTTCCTCAATAATCTTTATAAAAAATTCCGGAGTTCAAATAATTTCAGTGGCTTCAAATACTTAAATAGAATCCAAAACTCTAATTGAAAATAATGAGAGAATTTAATTGAAATCTGTTGACAGTATAATGAATTTTATATTATTATTTTTAAAAATGATTGAATTTTTTAATAATTGTTTGGGAAATATACTTAAAGTGATTTTTAGAACAAATCATAATAATATCCCCTAAGATGCATCATGATTTTACATCACTTTATCAATCTTATAGATTTAAATTTTTTACATTGGAAATGTATTAGAATTCAACTCAATGAAATATCCAAAAATAAAAAATAAATAAAATAAGTGATGCTGGTTGAGCAATAGCCTAACAGGCTAATGCAAAGTTGCAAACCAAGTCCGACTTTATATTTTAGAAGCCCATTTATAAAATTAACAAACTTAGTCCCCTTTTTTATTAATTAACGACTCACTCTCATTTATTTATTAAAAAATAAAACAGAAATCTCATGGTGGGCTAAACTCGTATAAATTGGCCCAGGTTTTTTTTATAACTTAAAAGTTACTTTTAAATTTAAGCTAAAATTAAAACTTAAAATAAAAGGTAGAAGTTGTTTGTCATTTTTATTTTATTTTTTTAGCTTTAAAACTCATTTTAAATTAAAATTTGTTCGATGAAAAAATTTAAATTTTTTAGTTTTACTTAAAACTAGTTATCTCTTTCAGTAAAAAATACTTATGAAATAAAAAATATTGTATAAATTAATAATTATATAAAATTACTTTGTTAAATTAAATTATACATTAAGAGGAATTCATTTTAAAAAAAGTGACATATTACTAGGAAACGGAGCAGTGGATATACTAATAAAAAAATATATATTAAAATGCATTACATATATGAGTAAAAAGAAAATGAAGCAGTGAATATACGAATATAAAAGAAAACAAAGCTGAAAAATCGGTATAGGAGGATAGAACAGGGCCTTTAGAAATAAAGCACCGAATACACACTTAGAAACTAGGGAATGGAACTTTTCCAAGCTCCTTATAAATAAGGTCCTTAATTTTTTAAGAGCTTTTATTCAAGTGTGTGGCCAAACACTAAGTTACATTTTCTCACAATTAATGTTAAGTCAATTTTAAGCTGGGTCAAATCTAATATGGGCTAGGTTAGAATTTAGTAAAAGTAAATGCTAATTAGTATTTTTAGTGCATTAATTAAGAAATTAAAAATAATTTTTTTTATTAGAATGTGTAAAATTGTTTTGCTTGCAATTTTTTATGTTCTCCTTCTATTTTCACAATAAATATATATATATTAATTTCTTAATTAATAACACTAGTTATCAAACTCTATGATAAATTGCTAACTTGATTTGTATTTAGGTGAGCAACAAATATACCGAATATAACACATTTATGATGATCTTAGTCGTCCAAGACCCTTCTAGAGTGATGGACCAATCCGAGGCCAATGCACCACTAAAAATTTGTACCACATGGTGTTTCTTACGCCTAAAAACAAATTAATTTTTTATCACTTATTCAGACTTCTCACACCAGGTGTTCTAGGATATTCGATGGTTAGAGGGGCCACTTTATATTAATGATGATCTTATGATTAAATTTGAATCACATAATGATAACACATATTAACTTGGGGTTATAATACTTTTATAAGTATCACTTGCCTTCATCTCCTTACTGTACCATCTTTTTCATCATCACCCTTATCACCTTGAAGCAGATCGTGTGGACTGTGGACCTTTGTACCATGATTCGTGAAGGTTCAACTAGATCAATTTGATTATTAGCGGATTGTAGATTTTATTTCTTGTTTTTTAAGTTGTCTAAATTTTTAATTTTTTTTAATATATTATTATGTTTTAGTATTTTAATTTTTCTTTTGCGTTATCAAATCCCCATAATATCAAAATATCTTTTTTTTCTTCATATTTTAAGATAGAAATTAATAAATTTATTATACATTTTTTATCAACAAATAAAATTTCATTATAATAAATACAAATTTATTATACGTAATAATTTAAGATAGAAAGGTTCTTTAAATTGAATTTATTTAAATAAATTTCTCTATAAACAGTTATATGATAGAAAATATAAAGGAAAAAATAAATAAGCTTCTTTATAAACTAATATTTATTACTTTCAATTTACCAAAAATAACTAATATTTATTGTTTGAAAACTAAAGAGTATAATAATACAATTTAAGCATATTTTAAGGATTGAAACATACTCATAAAATCATCAAAATGTAGCTGAGATATATATTAGACTTCATTTTCTATCTATATATTAGTGTAAATATTCTCAATCAGAAATTATGATAGATATTTTTTTTAAAATAATTATTATAAAAATTAATAAACAATCAAACTTATCATATATAATAATTTATGTTTTAATCAAATTATAATACATGAATTATCTTTTTTTTGGCAACATAATTAATACGTGAACTATTATTTACTCTATACAATAAGTAACACACAAAGAACGAAGATTAAAAAATAATGCAGGGAACACACTGTTATTATCTTAGCCCGAAAAAAGATCTTTGGATCCTGGATCAAGCTGAGAAATCTCCAAAGCTTGGTTCTTAATTTGGAATTCCCCAAGCATCCCACCATTCATGAACTATCCCTACTTCATTTGCTTCTACCCATTGGCTATTGCCACAAATGCACGCCACTGGTAGCAGAGTCTTCGACATAAATAGTAAACATTATGTTATATCATTTCAATATATGAGAAGTAAAAGAAAAGAAAACAATTTGTAACACATTTATAGTGGTTGCTCTAAAATCCTACACGTATGAAAATTCAGATGAGGTTACAAATGCTACAATACAAATATATCATAGTTTTGGTGAATTTATGAATAGTGATCAGTAGTTGGGACTTGGCCAGAGCCTGATGCTTAAACCCCAACAGAAGCAAGCATCACAACATGAGGGACATGCTAGCTGCTAAAGCTTGATTAACCATATATAGATGCTACAGTCAAAGTCCTAACCATGGTTGACGTTTTTTTTCTTTTCTTTCTAAATCATATATAACTTTTATTAGAAATAATTTTATTCTAGATAGATAAAATTATTATAAACAAAAAAATATTAATAAGATTCAAACTTAAATTTCTTGTTAAATTGAAACAATCTCATAATCTTAATTGATCTACATTTGATGCTTAAGGTTTACCAAAGAGTTTCTTATTTTTTTTTTTTTTGGGTATAAAAATAAAAAATTGATCTATTTATCTCCTAGGTATTGGCTGGCAGTGTGGCAGGTCAGTGAAGTCACATGTAACTGTACCTTATCTCATGTGGCTTGCTACAGATTCTTAAACTACTTTTGTCTCCTTCGTTGCTCTTCCAAAAGCCAACGCCACGCGCCTTATCACTACTGTCGTTCTCTTCTTCCCAAAGTTCAGGGAGACCGTGCACTCCACGCGCGACTTCTACGACGGTTACTTGCTCTCTTTCATTTATGATTTTACAATTCTGCAAATAAAATTCATAAATGTGATACACTTTTATGTGACTAGAATAGAATAATATCTCAACTGTTTTAGAATTTACGATATTGCTTCCTTCTTTTATTTCCCATCTTGCCCTCTTGTGTGTCCTTTATATAAGGTGCATATTACTCCGAAGTTACCTTATAGCCCTTCCTTAGTCGCTGCTCAGCGTTTCTTGCCATATTCTATAGCAAGTTTGTAATTTAAATCTTGACTTTAATTTTTACTAGTAAGCTTCCAAATCGAGTGAACCACTATTTGATTATTGGTTGTTCTTTTATACAAATACTATTTCGTTATTGGTTACAAACTACAAATCAGAACTTTAATTATAGATATAGACACTATATTATAAGTTCTTGATCAAGTCCAATATCCACATTTTTTAATTTTTTTAGTGAGACATTATGTCTTAAATAATGGTCATATATAAACAAAATTCAAAATAACTCCAACATACGATAAGTGATTTTTTAACCATGCAAAAATATAATTAAAAGAATCTATTTGGTTGAATATGATGAATGAATTATTGTATAAATCTCATATATTATTTTTAATTCCTTTGAAAACAAATATGTAAAAATATATTACTTATTTATTAGTAATTGACATTTAGTAAGAATAGTGGGATAGTTGGTATGATTTGAGTTAAGGGATATTTAAAAAAAATGTAAATCAAACGATTATATCTCTATCCTAAAAAAATTATATATTGCTTTTTTTATCAGTATTATATATCGCTTTTATTATAGTGATAAACCCTAAACTAATTAAAAATTATAAAAAAATATGAATTTTAAAATAGATTTTGTAAAATTAATGAATTTATCACATACCATAATTTGTGATTAAATTACAATGTGAAACATCAATACATAGATTATTTAATTTACTCTAGAATATCTACAAATAAAAGGAACTGCATTTTAAGAATCTTAATAAAAATTATAAAGTCTTTTCACAGCATCTTAACATTTAATACTAAAAAGCAAGTACGAAAATTAATAAATGTAGCACCATAACAAGGATATGATAAATAGAACTTTAGAGGTGAAGTGGCAAAGTGAGGAGGTAGATGAACGAAATACCGAACATCAAAGCCAAATAAGGGGTATGGAGCAAAGTAGGGAGGACGATGATGTTCTTACGGGAGTTTTGAAGAGTTTTTAACTATTTTTTAAGTCAATTCAGGGCATGCAAGGTGTTGTCCAATAGTTTTTGAGTTCCTATGATAGAGCTTTATGATGATTCGAAGAAGGATACTCACAAGTCACAAGCATTTGGTAGCCTTCCAAACCCTCAATGAAGGTAGTAACACTGTGCTGTAAGATGTTCATTGTTACTTTAAAGGACACAATTTTGAAGTGGCTAATCGGGTTGCCCTATCGATCTATTCCAAGCTATGAGGATTTCTCAAAAAAGTTTTTGGCATAATTTGTAGCATATAAGAACAATCGATTAGATTAGTCTAAAGGAGTGAGTGAAGTAGCTCGATCATGTGAGGAATTTGGTCGGAATCTCATATAGTTGTGCAACGATGTGGATCCTAAATCCATGTATCATCTGGGTGGTGTAAATATATTGTCTTGATTTAAAAGTAGATCTTGGAGCCATTGGGAAATGCTTGCGTATCTAATGGCTCAATGAAGTAGTGCTTGCTTAATGGGAATGAGAGGGTGGTGGTATGAGAAGATTTGGGAAGAAGGATTATTGTCTTGAGTATTGACATCAAGTTTCTTTTCCATGAATCATGAGAGGAAAGCATAACATGAACCATAATGTTATAAATGTGAGGAGGCAAATGACAATAAAATAAAAGTTGTTGAAAAAATAAATAAATATGTCCTTTGGGTCTTTCTTTGGTCTACCAGAAAAAAGAAACAAGAAAAGCTAACGATGAATAAAGGCTACTCCCGAGGAATCAGCTGGCTAACAGGGCTAAACACAAGGGAGTTGGACACGAATTAAAAATAACTAAATGTTCATGCTGTCTGGCTCCAAATTTCCTATTGTTTAATTCAAATGTTAGGCCAGAGAAATTTATACTATTAATTAATTCAAATATTAGATTTATAATCATAAATATAAGGGCTTGGTAAGATCTCCACCATGATGCTTAGAAATATGAGGTATCATGTAGTTGTGCTTTTACCACCTATATGCCCAACAATGACTTTAATTAGGTTCTTCTAACAATAATGGTTTTTGAAGAATCAGATACCATAATGAAAGACTAGAGGTAATATATTCTTTTTAATAATGTATTATTCTATATCAACTATTGACAATATAACAATAAGTTGTGTACGTATATAAATATAGGGCAACGATAATAGTATAAAAAAGAAAATAACAAGAAACTTTACTATGATTATTTAGTTTTTTTTATCTTATTATTATAGGTGTGAAGTACTAATTTTATTGATAATTAATCTTTATTAAAAAATCTAATTAACTATTAATATTAAATTATTATTTTTATTTATGAGACTTAAATTTAAAATCTTGTTCAACAGACCCAACTTTTACATAGTTGTTTGGTTTAATCTCATGAGTTAAGAGAATGCATTAGTGGGAAGATTGGAGATTGTGTTTCCACAATTTAATTAAATGTCTTTTTTATGCTATATATAATTGAAGAAACTATTAAATAAAATATAACTTAGAGTAAAAAAGTAAAAAAAAAAAAAGAGAATGCAAGAATTTAGAAAGAGAATGAAAATTGTGTATTCTTTCTAAAAAAGAGTAGTCTTTTTTATAAATACAAAAAATAATTAAAAAAGTTACAAAAGATAAATACAAATAAGAAAACATTATAAAATATAATGAAAGATATCAACAGTTTCAAATAAATTATTCATATGTAAGCCTTACTAGGAAAAACTACGTGCCATAAAAACCTAATGGAGGAAAAAAGTAGATCATTCTTCAATATGTAAGCCTTAAGATTTTGTTCTTAAAAATGTCTCAAAAGGTTAAGGAACAACGTTTTACCCTACTGGTTTAGATGAGTGTGGCATCTTGGTTTGTCCAGCTGCATTTCTGAATCCCCATTATGAGGAAATTATTGGTCCATAATATGACCAATTGATGCCTTTTAAACCGTTTGTAAGGTATGATGATGGGGGTGATGACCCTTCGGATTAGTTTCGGTGAGTCGTCCGTTAGGACTCCAATTTAATAAGTGTTGGTCCAATTATTTGGAGAGAGTTTTAGGGAAAAAATAAAAACATCAAATCCATAATGTTTCTAGCTACCAGGCAAAGAAAGAAGAATATTCGTACATACATGTTACTTTGGTGTTAGTTCTTATTTCAAACCCGACCCAGCTGGCTGCCGATATCCTCACCTTCCAATTTGATACAATTCCATATAATTGCCATAAAATATAGTAATGAAGACAACATTTTAACTTAATCATGACATTATTCACGTTATGGTCAAATCTGCATCTAATTTTAATCATTTTTGTTTTCAAATGACGACAGAGACTCGCAAGAATATACAACCCCTACCACGGGATAGAAAATGAGAGTAATAAAATGACATCCATTATAGTTTTCGGCCATCATATGATTGAACATTAGACCTAAAAATCCATTTTGGCTATCTCCAATTTTTAATATGGAAACATTTGCTTCGCCAACTGAAAGATCACTCCATAATGAGCATGATCAAGAACAAACATTAGCAGCTGGATTTGCAAGCTTCGTTAGGTACCACCTTAATTAAAAGATAAAAATTGAGGAGACGGATAGATGTAACTGTTACTGTTTAATGAAGAAAAGCTACGCTGCAACTGCCACCTTATGTGGCTGATGCGGGTGATGGTGATGGTTGTCTAATGATTTTTGGTTCATTCCTCATTTTGTACACAAAGACAGGTTACTTACTTAATTCCATGTATCCATTTTGTTGAACATTTTCTTAATATAAATATAGTATAAATACAATATTTTCGTTATCTTTTGAATCATTGAGATCGATCCCCATCTAAAAACAACTAAACATGATCAATTACATTATATATAATTGTTTGCTAGTATTATTTCACAAGTGAATGACCGAGTGGCAAAGCACATTTGGTTCATCATATATATTTTAGGGTTGTCCTCCTACCTCAAATAATTAATACAATTTAAATTTAAAGTTAAATTTGTGACCATATATATATATATATATATATATATATATATATATATATATATATATATATATATATATATATATATATATATATATACTTTACATGTTGGTCTGCCTACCAACAAGTCAACAACCCCTAGAGGTTGAGATGATCAGTAGAAATTTTTAAATAATATATCTCTTCTTTTTAAAGAATTTCTTATGTATTTTCTGTATAAATAAGGTTTGCAATTATTGAAACTAATATTAGAAATGTATGTGAATATTACATGTATTAAGAAATCCAGAACATGATAAATATATTATTTAGGCCACTTGTCCTTAATCACTACAATCTATCCTTATCAATATAATTTTGTTTGTTATGCTATTCATTTCTTTTAATTTTCCTAACACTATCAAAGAAGGGCTTGACCCTAAAAAAGGCAACACTTGAACTATCACAACAAGTGAACTCAAATAGCAATTTGCTAGAAGTGGATTAATCCAGCAACTCAAAACAGCAGAATTAATGTTATATAAGGATATGGACAACCTTTACATTCCATTGGTTTTTCCCCAAAGCACCATAGAAATGACTAAGATATGAATAATCTAATTTTATATAAAATCATACGAAATTTGCAATTAACTAACATCACTCTGTAAAGTTGACAAGGGAGTCTACCCCTAGTTATATTATATGTATTCCTTCATTTAACAAATTACAGTGCACCAAATTAATCACATTGTTGCGACAAAGATGAAATTTCGTTGTAGACGAGATCTAAGGAGGTCAAGTTTTATACGATCATGTTTATACTGAAAAGTTGACAAGGGAGTCTATCCTTAAGTAATTTTTTTTATTATTTAAAAATCAACTTTTGTAAAAAGCAAAATTAATTTTTAAGAGAAATAATTTCTTTTTGAGTTTTACGGTGTTTAAAATTAATTAAGGTGTGATCCATAAATTGCTTTAAAATATTCTCATATTTATACTTTAAAAGATATATTTAATTTATCATTCAAATTTTCTAGATATATTTATACTTTTTAAGAGAAATATATTTATTTTATGAATAACTTTTAACACTGTAAAAATTCTGTAGATAAGTTTTGCAGGAAATATAAAAAAGAAAATTTGGAGAAAAAAGTTTGATTAGTCATGTCAGTGATTTGTCGACGCCGACAAAGACTTCACAGCACAGGCAGTTACGAGGTCCAAACATTCCCCTTCCATGCTCCCTGCAATTCAATAAGGACCATTCCGTCATTTAACACCAAGGGCATATCGGTCCCAACACAACAACATCGCACAAAAATCAAAGGATATCCTAAAAATGTGAAGTTAATTTCTTGAAAATAAAAAAATTAAATTTAATCCTCAAATATTAAAAAATTATAACAAATTATTCCTTTATCAACACCCCACACTTGCATGCAATGAAAAAGGTATTTACTCAAAATCAAAATTTAAAATACAAACAACCTCCATCTCCACCGTTAAAATATTCCATCAAACGGCCCAGCGCCTTCTGAGGACAAAGCGAGGGAACAAACGTGAACCGTGGAGTCTCACTATAAAAATCTCGCTCACTAACTCTTGTTCTTCCAAAACCAATTCTCTGCACTCTTCATCAAGCTCCGCTCCAACACAGGTACTTCCTCTTTCGTTTCTTCTCCGGTTCTCTCTCTCTAGATCTAGAATTAGAGGTTAATTAGTTAATTAGTGATTATTAACTAGCAAGTTGTGTTTGAAAATGCAGGGGAAAATGAGGGAGATCCTTCACGTGCAGGGAGGGCAATGCGGGAACCAGATCGGTTCCAAGTTCTGGGAAGTGGTGTGCGACGAGCACGGCATAGATCCGACGGGGAAGTACGTCGGAAACTCAGATCTGCAACTCGAGCGCGTGAACGTCTACTACAATGAAGCCTCGTGCGGGCGCTTCGTGCCACGCGCGGTGCTGATGGACCTGGAGCCCGGAACCATGGACAGCGTGCGGACCGGGCCGTACGGGCAGATCTTCCGCCCCGACAACTTCGTGTTCGGGCAGTCCGGCGCCGGCAACAACTGGGCTAAGGGGCACTACACCGAGGGCGCCGAGCTCATCGACTCCGTCCTCGACGTCGTGCGTAAGGAGGCCGAGAACTGCGACTGCCTCCAGGGGTTCCAGGTCTGCCACTCGCTCGGCGGCGGAACGGGCTCCGGGATGGGGACGCTTCTTATTTCCAAGATCAGAGAGGAGTATCCTGACAGGATGATGCTTACTTTCTCCGTTTTTCCTTCGCCCAAGGTCTCCGACACTGTTGTTGAGCCTTATAACGCTACTCTCTCTGTTCACCAGTTGGTGGAGAATGCTGATGAGTGTATGGTGCTGGATAATGAGGCGCTCTACGATATCTGCTTCAGGACTCTCAAGTTGACCACTCCTAGCTGTAAGTTCATCAGAAACCCTAATTGCTGATCTGATTGTTATATTGTGTGTGCGTGTGTTTAGTTATGATTAATTCTTAAGTAACAAGTGTTTAGTTTCATAAACCGTAATTTCTGATCTGATTGTTATTGAGTCTCTGTGTGGTTGAGGTTTCTAAAAATTGTTTTAGAATAAAAATGATTTTAGTTCAAATTAATCTTGAAAAAAGTGTGTTTAGTTTACATCATGAATTGATTTTGACTGTAGTCAAACTTGTTTTTATAAAAATATATATATGTTTGTTTAACCACAATTAATTTTACAAAATCAATTTTGTAATCTCTCGTCCAAACTCAACACATGTAATTTATATTTTAGATGTCTTTATTCTACAAACAAGTTATTAGTGTTAAATATTTTATTCACTGCAAAGATTACTTAAAATTATTTTAATTCTAAATAAATTCCTTGATGTAAAACTAGACATGTAAACATTTACTTAAAATCATTTTATAGTAGGTAGTGTTTCAAACTTCAAAGTGATTCTGGATATCAAACATGGAATGATGATGTGTGAATTGTGATTGTTTGTGTTTTGTTGCAGTTGGTGACTTGAATCACTTGATCTCCGCAACCATGAGTGGTGTTACATGCTGTCTTCGTTTCCCTGGTCAACTCAACTCTGATCTGAGGAAACTGGCCGTGAATCTCATCCCTTTCCCTCGTCTGCACTTCTTCATGGTTGGATTTGCGCCTCTCACCTCTCGTGGCTCTCAGCAGTACCGTGCATTGACAGTTCCAGAGCTGACACAGCAAATGTGGGATGCCAAGAATATGATGTGTGCCGCTGATCCCAGGCACGGGCGTTACCTCACGGCATCAGCCATGTTCCGTGGCAAGATGAGCACGAAGGAGGTGGATGAGCAGATGATAAACGTGCAGAACAAAAACTCTTCGTACTTTGTCGAGTGGATTCCCAACAATGTCAAGTCGAGTGTGTGTGACATTGCTCCTAGAGGGCTCTCCATGGCGTCCACATTCATTGGAAACTCGACCTCGATTCAGGAGATGTTCAGGAGGGTGAGCGAGCAGTTCACGGCCATGTTTAGGAGGAAGGCTTTCTTGCATTGGTACACTGGTGAAGGCATGGACGAGATGGAGTTCACGGAGGCAGAGAGCAACATGAATGACCTTGTGTCTGAGTACCAGCAGTACCAGGACGCCACTGCTGAGGACGAAGGGGAGTACGAGGATGAGGAGGAAGAGGATGGTGAAGCAGACGACCATATGTGAAGAGACTAAAATGTGAAGATGCCTGTGTCTTACTTATGCTATGTGATGCGTAAGTGTGTTTGCTCTGCACTCCAACGTGAAGAAGATTGTAATTACTAATAGTGTATGTACGGTTTGCGGGATAATACTTTGATGGTAGTGAGAGTGGAGTTTGGGACCTTTGGGTACATGTTATGCGGCACCTATCGGTTTGTTCTTATATTGGCTTGCTTTTTATTTTTATTTTTGTCCATCTGGTATATTGGATCTCATGTTTCCGTAATATGTTGTTGTTCTTATGCATGGCTTTTGTTTACATTGAATTCTTGGAATGTCTTGGGGGAAAGTCGTGCCTCATGTTTATGGCTCAAGAACCTTGCGCTGCCCATGTTATCCTTTGAGAAAGTGGAGGATTAATTAATCCCTTGCTTTACTTATATGCATAACAGAGCAACAAAGATTCCAATGCAATTAGAATGCAGAAGGAAACTGCTACCCGGTGAGAATTAAGTTTTATCACGCATCTAACCTTGTCCAAATTGCAGGACAGATCAATATGCCCTCAATTTGTAGGGGTAGTAGAGTTTTTGGAGTGAAAATCCGTTTCAAATTGTGGTCGTCCAGGGTGGTGGGTCTTCGGGTTTTATAGTAATTTTGATTCAATTTCACGCTATTGACAAAGGAGTATATTTAACTTATTAGTTTTATTAGTGATATGTCTCTATTAAATATTATTAAGAAAATAAATTATGTGCAAAGTAAATAAATGGATTTTAAGTATAATCATAGGACAATTATATGAAAATTAAAACAAAAATAGAAATGAACTCTTATGTATGATTAAAGTAAATTGTATAGGAGTTATCAAATTAAATACAAAAATCCAACGCAATATAAAATAACCACTTAAAATTCAATAACATCATTAAGTTAGTAGATAGTAAAAGTAAACAAGAAAAAAATTATATTAAACTGTAGCATTGGATTTTATAGACTTAAAAAACTTCACATTTGAAAGCCAAGATGCTTAAAAAATAGTGGATTGATCTCAATTTCATGAATAATATTACTATATTTTTTTTAACTTAGAAATCCCAATCTATTCACGACTTAAGAACACATATAACTTAAAGCTCTTGCTGAACTGCTAAAGGTGCCAGCCTCCTTGAAGAGTTGCTCATAGTAAAAAAAACACCTCAATTGAGGAATAGTTGTTCATCTTAAACATAAAGATCGTCAATAATAATTTGTATGAAAGTTTAAACTTACATAGACAAATGTTAACTCAATGGAAAAAAAGTGAAGATTTTATACACTAAAAATTATTAGT
This sequence comes from Glycine max, assembly GCF_000004515.6. Lineage (NCBI taxonomy): Eukaryota > Viridiplantae > Streptophyta > Magnoliopsida > Fabales > Fabaceae > Glycine > Glycine max. The sequence goes on from NC_038255.2 coordinate 39,074,776, forward strand.
TCATGACACTCCAAGAAAAATGGTCGTGTCTCCATTTTTTTAAATCAAATTATGGAATCATACTATATTTTTTTTTGTCAACCAACTAAAATTTTCATAGAAATTTTACGTGGACGGAAAGAAACATCAAATAAATGTAAGAATCTTCCAACAAAATTTAGCAAATAAAAATAAAGAACAAAAGTTTGAGAATGCTAAACAGTATGGATATACTTTCAAATAAGGTTTAAATATATTTTTGTTTCTTTTAATTTAGTATTTTATTTTTAGTTCTTACAAAATTATGTTTGTTTTATTTATAATCTTTAAAACACCTTAGATAAAACTTTAAATAGTCAAAAAACGTTGTCTAAAGCATCACTGGGATGAAAAATAAAAAAAAAATTGCAAGGACTAAAAATAAAAAATAATTTTGCAAGAACTAAATGTCAAAAAAATCTAAATTATAAGAACTGAAAAAATATTTAAACCTTCAATAATTAATAATGTAAAAAAAAAACAGATTAAACAAAAAACAAGCCATACATTGAATTGAATCTTTGGATCCACCAGCATCAACTCCTCTAAAAAAAAATGATATTATTCGGCTTGACAAATCAAATACGAACCACAGTCGAATAATCCTCACACAAATATTCCAACTATATACACATTATGTTGGAACAATAGTTTATGGCAAACCGAAAAAATTATTGGCTGAGTCACGGACAATGTCGTTTTCTTTAAGACATTTCGTGGCACTGCCAAAAATTGTGCAAACAGACTATCAACCACGACGTCCCCAGGATAAAACAGTCCAGATCACTGTATGAGATTCTCACTGCACTGAGGGAACCTTTTCTAGAATTACACCCTCTTGTATGACTTGAAAAGTCACTCTAAAATCACCCAAAAATATGACTTGAAAAGTCACTCTAACAGCCAACAAAAAATATGACTTGGAAAGTCACTATTATAGCCAACCGAAAATATGACTTAAAAAGTCACTCTTATAGCCAACCAAAATTATGACTTAAAAAGTCGCTCTTATAGCCAACCGAAAATATGACTTGAAAAATCACTATTATAGCCAACCGAAAATATGACTTGAAAAGTCACTCTTATAGTCAACCAAAATTATGACTTAAAAAGTCACTCTTATAGCCAACTGAAAATATGACTTTAAAAGTCACTCTTATAGCCAATCGAAATTATGACTTAAAAAGTCACTCTTATAGCCAATTGAAATTTTTAGAGCGACAGAAAGAAAGAGAGAGAAGTTTGCCAGAAATACATCGGCTGAAATATGAGAGGGAGAAAGAAAAGTTGAGGAAATGTTTCTCAACTGGGACAAAGAAAAATGAAGAAATGAGCTCTCTATATATAAGGAGTGAAACACTATTCAAGTGTTTATCCTGAGCGATGTAAAACTTGAAGTCTTTTTTTCTTCTTCTTTTTCCTTTCTTTTTTTCAAACTTTCATCCACATTCTGCTTTGTTCTAACACATTATGTTAAGAGGTCGAGTGCAAATTTGGGTTTCGTAAACTTCTACACTTATGATTAGTTTGTTCTAAAGGAAATACATATATGCATCCAAAAAAAATTGTTAACAACTTTTAGACACTTATTAAAAAAACACATACTAAAAAAAATATAAAAAAACTGTATGAAGTATTTAACGTGCATAGATTTAGTAACAAGCATATCTCTTACATATAGATTTAATCCCCCAAATATATTAGGCTAAGACCCTTCGTTTTTTTTTCCCTTTTCTTTCTCACTTTTTGGTGACACAAACTATATTATTAAAATTACATGAGTGATCAACCACTGTTTCAGCCGATAGCCCTTTTCCCTCTTTAAAAAAAAAAAAAAAAAGATTTTGAGTCGAAAGATCGACCAAGAAAATTGGCCCTTTGGGTTGTATGATGTTTTTGTTTTGGTCCAAAAGTAGTAGAGCTCGCCACATCTTATAGGACAAATTGGGCCATATGTCTCCAAGATGGACTACCATCTTTATCACAATGATTTTGCCATTTGGACAAAAATAAAAATAAAAACTTGATATGCGCCCTTTGTCCTTTATTTATGTAGTGTATATGCACTTTGCATGTTTTGGAGTCAGCAAAGTGGAAAGCGATGTTATTTCATTTGTCCAAATATAATTTTTTGTTATATAAATTTGAGGGATATAATTTGAGAGATATAATTTGGGAACCAATATTAATGAAAAGATTGGCATCAGCTGTTATTGCTTCTTCTTTTTTTTTTTTTTTTGAAAGTAAAGTATCTCCATAGTTTAAAACTATGAGATTAGCCTTTAAAGTGTAGAGATTATTGAAATAAATTTTATCTCTTATAACAAAATCTCTTCATAGGTAAGGATAGAGAATCAAATATGTGTCAACATACTTTAAAAAACCAAACCATTTATCGATTGTGTTGTATTATCTTGTAATAACTTTGATTTAGGACTTAATTATCCTTTAAAATTTGTTTTTCTATTTCTATAAATTTTAATAATGAGACGTTAGATTTTGATATTATACCATATTTCAAAACATCCCGATTCAAAAGTGATTAATTGAAACAGTTTTTTCTTCATGTTTTTACACTTTCATTCATAGTAGGGACACAGAATTTCCTATATTTTGAAACGATGAGAATGATTTAGTTATGTGGCATGTGAAAAAATACATAGCCTTTTATTGCCCTGTCATTAAGCAACTACCATTAAGTCAATATTGGTGGCTACCATTCATCACTACGGCTACCATCCGTCTTGACTAGTTGTCATATATTTTAGTCACTTTCTTTCGTAATCAATCTCTTCTACCATTGTCGGAATTAGAGCTTATTATGAGTATGTTTATTTTCATATTTCGTCACCATTTTTCACTCTTTTTAATGAATAAAACACAAAAAGTAACAAACTTGAGTCTTTTGCGTTTTATATCTTAAAAATGATGTAAACTCCGTTGAAAAGGTCCACACAAACATGCACTAAATAAATACAATTTGTTTAACTCGTGGAATAAAATAAATGGTTTAGAACTAAGTAGTAATATGTTGGTTCATTTAAACAAAGAATTATTTAATTTTGTTCAGTTTACTAGTCCACAGATTAAGTGGGCTGAATGCAAACCACACAAAAAGAGACCTGTTTAATTTTGCGTGTAAGTTTAATTTGGTTCATTTAATGTGCTATTATTATAGACTGAACTAAATGAACTAAGTTGAATTGTAACAACAAATTAATTGTAACAAAAAAAAAGTGAACTAAGTTGACTGTATATCCTTTCTTATTAAACATTTTTATAAAATTATACTCTTTTTGTAGTTTTTTATTTGTCCTTTAAGGCTTTTATGTAAAAATAAAAAATACAATAATTTTTCTTGTTCCTAATAATATAATTGTGAGTTATTTTTTAATCTTTTTCATTTCTACTTCACAATAAATAAGTATGTGTAAGTTAATTAAAAATTAGATAAAAATAAGACAGTAAGAATATAATTAAAAAAATAATTGATATTTTATCTTAAATTTTGAAATAAATAAATAAAAATAAAAATATTTAAAAAATTCGAGAATCATACATATAAATTAAACTTATTTAACATTACAATAACACAAGAGGAAATAATTATTCTCTTTCATGCTTGATGGCTTTGGATGCAAAGAGATTGTTCTGCATTATTTCTCCATCAAATGCTTCTTCTTTCTTCATGGCTAGTAGTTAATTCTTCTCTTTTGTTGGAATTAAATTTTTTTAATGTAATTGGTCCCTTTCATGTAATTTTTACAATATTTTTATTTCAATTAAAGATTATTATTGTTCTTCTTCTATGCTTAATGTTTGTTTTTAGCCTAATCAACCAATATTAATTACATGATTCTAATTATTCAATTGTAATTGGAAAATTCGGTTGGATTATGAAGAAGACAACTAATTATTTTTATGTCTAGGGATAAGATAAAGAGAATTAGTTATCACTAAAACCTTTTTTCTTAATACAAGTATCTTGGTTATACTAATTCAAGGGTTTGATAGTGGAATCAAGCGACTTAGATTCTTTTAGTTAAGGAATTAATGCTTAAATAATTGTGTAGGTTGATGATAACCAAATCTTAACCATGACGATTTCTCTTATTGAAATTTACTCTAATTTTTCAACCAATTTCTCTTACTTTTCTCTTTTATTTTTGTGCAATTATATTTAATTTTGATTACTTGATTTCTTAATTCGTGTAGTCCGTAATTCTATTATTAATTATCCAATTATCACATAAATTCCGGTGAAGATGATACTTTATTTATCATTGTATTACTTGAGCTTTTGATACTGTTCAAAATTCCAACAATAAAGTTGCTCTTAATAGTCAGTGGTTGATGACACTCTAGTGTATGTTGTCTCTTCGCGTATTCCAAATTTATTCTTTGGAAAATAATGCCACTGTCAGGTTTGATATATCATATATGATTCTAAAAGAATTATTTCTGAATTATATCATTTTAAAATGTTTTTATATTTTTTTTATTCTCTTGATGAAAAGTAGAACATTATACTTTTTTACGAATATAGTAAAAGTTATCTTATATAACTTAATAATTAATTTTCGTTTTCAATTTTATTTTCCATCACATTATTATTTCTCTTATTATTTAAATTTAAAAAATATTCTTAAAAAAATGTTTAAATATAAAATTTAGTTTCCATAGTTTCTCTTAATTTTGATCTTAATCCGTATTTTAAAATTTTGGTTCTGAATATCCATAATTTCAATTTCCTTAAAAAATAATCCTGGCCTTAATCAGACTCATCAATATTGGTGTTACATTTAAGTTGGCTGGTGCATACGTGATGACTTGGTTAAGGTCGTTCTACAAGATTATGATGCTCATTTCCTAGGCAATCATAGTGTAGTAGTTATTGATTATGTTTGTCTAAAATGATAATAGAGAAAGAAAGATGTGCTAGATAGAGATGAAGAAGTACCAAAATCAAAACAAGTAAAACTGTAAGAATGTGTAGGGACTAATTTTGATGGTTGCAAACTTGTGTTTTGACATGTTTTGTATAATGTTTTGAATGTATCAAATGGTGAATGAATGAAAAGAAATGATTTTATCGATAGTGTATATTAGATTGCGAATTATTAAAACTAAACCACTACCCCCAAACATATAATAAAAACAATAAAATCAATAAAATACTGAGGATTCATTGATATATAAAATTAAGTTATAAACAAAACAAGATAATATTGACTATTTTTTTTAAACTAAGATTGATTACAGCTATACTGCATTTCAAATGTCTTACTCGATCGTTCCAAAAACATATATGAAGCCTATGGAATACATGAGAAGAATTTATTTTCAGTATCCCATCCAGCCAGCTAGGCATAAAGAAATAACCAAAATACACAAAATACGCCAATGACTCCTAGTTATTAGGTTTCTAGTTATTTTAGAACTTTGAGACAGTGACCCTTCAATGAATGTTTCTACAAAAGGCTGTGATATAGTAGTTGCATCACATCCTGCATGTCCAGCTTTGCATATGCTTAACACCTTGATAACACTTGTGACAAATTTTGCAGCAAAAATAGCATCAAGAATCATTTCTAATTTATATATATCATTTCATCAATGAGATTTATACCATATTTTTGTAGTAATATATCTTTGCTTTGTTCTTATATTTAAAACTCTCAACTATAAATTTCATTGATGAGATTCATTACTAATTCAATCTCGATTCATGTCACAATTAAAATGATATATTCAATTATTTTTCTTAATGTGTATAAAAGACAAATAAAACAACGAAAGGAGTAACTTTGTAAAACTTTATCCAAAGGCAATAATATTGTTTTGTCAAAAAGGTTGGGGTCCCAGCCAAGATGATCTAAATAAAAAGTAAAGTACTGTGGCTTAATTTGGTGATCTGAGATAACTTCTTTTTCCTCTCATGTCTTTGAGGAGGGCGTGAAGCTAGGCATTGGAATCTTCTCTTACTTAATCTATTTAGTCCATGCTTTGGGATAAAAATACACAAAAGAAATTTACACTATAAAATTCAAAAAATGCCGTTATTCTTTTTCATTCATTCATAAAATGCCATTATACCATGTGATGATAAAATTTCTCGAAGAAGTGTATAGAATGTTTGAACAACAATACTTTATTTGGTTTGGAAAATAATATATATATATATATATATATATATATATATATATTTTTTTTTTTTTTTTTTTCATTGCTTAGGATAAGAGAAATATATAAAAAAATATTTGTTTGCTTGTTTAGTTTGATAGAAAATGAAAAGAAAAAAAAACTTTTTTTTCTTTCTAAAACAGACACTTATACCTCTATTATAAGTAAAGACTAATTAGTGTCTTAGGGAAGTAATTAAGAAGTAACAAATTTAATGAAAAAATTTCATGTTTAATATTAACATTATATTTCCGTCAATATATTATTTATTTATGTTTTTAAAACATTCAATATAGGACCCTAAAAGTAATAATAAATTTTAGTTTATATTTGAGTGCTTAGAGATAAGTATATTGATGAAACAGTAAAATATATTGTCTATCTCATTATTTTTTTTTCCGAAAGTGAAAAAACTTTAAAATGGTGGGACACACATTTATGTTTTCCATCTCCCCAATTTCTCTTTGAACTAAATAAGAAAAAAAAATCTTATGTTTTTTTCTTCCAATTTCATTGTTTTTTCCCTTGAGATATGTCTAACTTGATTAATAATTCTATTATTATGATCATATGATATATAAATGAATGACAGTTGAAAGATAAGTAAGAACTAAAATAAAATTTAAGAGAAATTTTTTCTTTTAATGAAAGTTATACATTAGGTCTTTTATAAATGTATATGATCGGCCTTTTTGTTAATATATGTACTTTTTTTGTTTTATAAAAATTAATAATATTTTTTTGATGACCCTAAAACTTAAGCTTTACCAAATTGACCTGTCTAATCATTTATTTATATTGAAGGTAAGAGATAAATTAAAAATATTCTTGCTATCATATTAATTATTGAAGCATGATCAAATAAATAAGTTATTACTATAAATTAAAATAATCTAAAATAACATAAGAAGATTAAAGAGATGATTGGAAGAGTTTATAAGAAATTTAAAGTGGACATGATGTTGTGTTTTGTCCCTTATGCCCCCAATGATGTTTGTGTCTGTAATTTACTTATATTTCCATCAAACTTAGAGGCGTGAGTGCTTCCGTGCCTAGGCGCACATGCAACCCTCGAAGTTTAGATGTTGGATTTGTTTGCCTCATTAATACTGTTTTAAGTTTGGTTTATGCAGTTCTCTTTCTCCAATTTAAATTTTTTTATTTATAATTTTTTTTCTGCCCATTAGCCTATATAAACGTGGATAAGATAAATATTTGACTCACTTATATTTTTTACCTCTGATTTTATTTATTTTGTTTTAGCAAATTTTATTCTTAATAAAATAATTTAGTATATTTTATTCCTAACTTTTAATAAACTTGTAACTTTTATCTTGTGATATGTCCGTTATTTAAACAAAGAGCAGACATGGCCTGTTATTAATTTTGGTTTAATTGTAATTTTTATCCTATTTTTTATTTTTAATAAATTTTACCTTCAATTTTTATGGTTATGTTAACATGTCACGTTAGATTTTTGTTAGCCAATTAACAGATAAATAAAGGAAGGTAAAAATTGCATTTTCTAAAAATTGGAAGTAAAATACGTAAAAATTAATTTATTAGAGGAAAAATTCATCAAAAGATAAAAAAAATTGAAAGTAAAATATTGCCTATTTGTTAGGTATATGCGAGCCATCATAATTTTTTTATAATTTTTTTTTCTTTAGCATAAACATGGATAAGATAAACATTAGGTAAAACTAAGCTTAAATGCAGTTTTGGTTTTTTAATTTTGTCTAATTTATAATTTTAGTTTTTTTTATTTTAAAATAAAGACATTTGGTCTTTTTATTTAAAAATATGTGATTTTAGTCTCTATATTTTAAAATAGAGATATTAAATCTTTTTATTTTAGAAAATTCATAAATTTGATCTCATATTTTAAAAAAATCAGTAATAGTGGTTCAATTTTCAATTTTATCTATGTTTTATTTCTTTTATTTCTTACATTATAATTAATTAAATCATTTTTTATGATACTTTAAATGAACATGTTAGGTGTATGATTCAATTGGATCAAAATAAAAGAAATAAAACATAAACAAAATCGAGAATTTGACTAAAATTAAAAATGTTGTAAAATAGGAATACCAAATGTTTTTATTTTGAAATAGGGGATTAAAATCACAGATTTTTTCAAAATTAAGGATCAAATATTTTTATTTTAAAATGGATGGATCAAAATTGTGGATTGAGTAAAATATGAGGGATCAAAATTACATAAAAACTACATGTCTTTCAGTGGAGATGATCTAACTCAAGTTGAATAGAATTATTATAGATAGAACAATTCTCTCTTCATTTAATGCAATTACACACTCAAGACTCAAATTTAAAGGTATTAACTAAGTTATAACAATCCACACCAGCTAAAGTAAGCATTAGGTATATATGTGTCAGGCTGATGGAATGTATATATACGGAATGTATATATATATATATATATATATATATATATATATATATATATATATATATATTAATTATTGAATTGGATGAAGTGATTTTAAAGATACTAATTGCTCATTTAAAATAGGAATATAAGGGGATCAGATCTAATTTACAATTCATAAGTCTTACCACTTCAATCCAACTCAATTAGATTTTTATGAATTGGATTGAGTCATAGATTAGATTGATTTTAGTTTAATAAATTCAATTAAAATTAAATTGGATGATGAGTTTCGAATTTATGATCCAACTAAAACTCAACACAATTCAATTCAATCAGTATATAATTAAATTATTAATAAAAATCCTAAGCTAAGCACATTTCATTCTCAAGTTAATATATTTTAATCTTTAAGTTAATATATTGTTTTGGAGTTTATCTTTTTTTGTTTATCTTAAGGTAATATATTTTTTTATGAATGATATTGTGAATATATATTTATGATTTATTTTTTTATGTTTATTATATGAATAATATAATGTTTTATGAATATTAATTTTTTAAAAATATCTTTACTATTCTATATAAAAAAATCCTTACTATATTTGAATTTGAGAATCTCTTTAATTTTTTTCTAAGACTTAAAGAGGTGATAATTTTTTAATGGCAAAATCTGATAACCAACTCAATCCAATTAAGTTTAATTGGATTGAATTAAAAAATAAACAAAATTCAATCAAACTTGCACACCTACTTTAAAGTAAGAAAATGATGGAAATAATTTCAGCTTTTGAGAAAAATTTAGTAGCTTTTAAATTTAGGACAAATATAGTAGCAGATAATTGTTTTTTCTTTCTTTGTTGACGACGGTAAAGATTTAACAAGAAAATTTTCCTTCTAATATTTAAATTTTTCTTAAATAAATAAATAATTTGAAAATGCCTTAATTATTTCAATGAAAAATGAATTTTTGTACACTTTAAATTATAATTCAATATCAACTAATGAAAAATATATATTTTATAATTAAAAATAAAAAAATAACCACCATTTTTTAAATGATCGTTAAAAAATAAATAATAGATACATCGTTAAAAATAAATAATAATTGCATCGTTAATTTATCCTAAAAATGTCTCATGTTTCTTATACTATTATTTTTCTAATTTGATTGCTGACGCCTGCTTAGTTGCTTTAATTAAAAATCATGTTTGATCGAGAAAAAATGTTGAAAAATATCCAAATCCCATATCAGCTGCCCGAGTCCTTAGAGTGCAGCTAGTTTATATATCTGTTGGACAACTTCACTTAACAATATTAAAAAAATATCCAAGTCCCACATCGGCTCGACTGCCTCACTCCTTACAATGCAACTTGATTATCTCTCTGATCAGTTGAAAGGAGTTTTAGCAAATTATTATTATTATTACTATTATTATTATACTTTAGGCCACATCATTAGCAAATAATCAATCATATATAAGCACAAAAATCTTAGGTTACTTTACGGAGGAGGTGAAATTAATTTAAGTTTTTTCCAGTTAAAAAATAAGTTTTATAATAATAAAAATATCAGATTACTTTATTAATTATTTAATGTGATAAATAATTAAAATTTGTGATAAAAATATTATGTTTCTTTTTATTTTCAATAAATTTATGTGAGAATATTTATGATTAATTTTAAAAAAAATTATTTTTAAAAATAATGATCATCAAGAATCATGATTCTCTGGTATAAAAAAATTTGCTTGTATCAAATTCTCTGGTATAAAAAAATTTGCTTGTATCAAAACATAAGTGTTATGATAAATCATTTTAATATAATCTTATTATCTTTAAAACTAACACCATTTCCTTAACTTTGAAGTTTTCCTTCTCAACTCTATCAGCTTTTCCCACTTCCTAGTTGCAGATGTGTTAAAAAGCTTCAATATTCTTCTATGGCTGACAGTACTACTATTAAATGGTTTTTATTTCTTTAGGGGGGGAAAATATATACTATATACTAAAAATAATGAGTTAAGTAACGGAAGGAAAGGCCACATTGATTGGAACTGAATTCGACTTAACTGTTACTAGTTACTAGTTACCAACCAACAAGTAATATGACGTAGTAAAAGCACTTTGGTATTGCATTGCATTGAACGTGTGGCATTAGTATACGTACGATATAACAACCTGAACCTCACTCTTTATTGAAAAATATATCACAACTGCACTTCCTATTCTGAATGACCACGTACTCTGATTGCATTCATCAGCCTTTTGTTTATGATCAGGTATGGGTTGAATATGGTTAGCTACATATCTTGTCCACTTTCATTTTTCTGGAACAAATAATTAAATTATCATTTATATATACTAAAATTACATAAATGTATATTCTTATGAAAATATAAAATAATAAACTGTGAAAAAGTTTAAATTTTTTGAAAAAAAAATTGTCTTTTTTCGTTTTCTTTTATAATATCTTATATTTTTAGTTTTTAGCCAAGGAAAAATAACTGAGAGTAGGAAAATAAAGAAAAGGATACAGCCATGCATGAGTCGCCTTGAGAGAAATTAAACTATGTCGTACTTTTAAGACACATTGCATAATATATACTATAATTATAATACTAAGATGGTCCCCTGGTATTGGTCGTTCGTTTACTTAATTTGGTGAAAGTATGCGTTTCCAAAAAAAAAAAAAAAACTAAGTGCCTATTTTCAATATCTCCACCAACTAATAATAATAATCAAAGGGGTACCTGGCAATAGCTTAGGAGGTCAACAGCTCAAAAAATCACAAGTTTATACATGGGCAATTAAAATCAGAATGCCCTATGAAATATGTGAATAAAATCATGATCATCAATTAGGTCATATAGATGCCTAATTTGGTGTATACATCCTTCTTACGTTGTCAGTCTCTGCAAAATGTGTCAAATGTGATTCTACTTTCGTAAAGTGCATGCTTGTAGAAGATAAATTACTGCAAATGCCATGTTTGGACTTCTGCTAATTTGTTGTTGAAGAGGGTCTTAATTGTTTTGTTAAATTTTTTTGCTGGTGGTTAATTGATTTTTTCACACAAACATACAACAAATAACAAATATACATATCTAATAAATATATACACAAACATACATATTTACTGTTTACATTATAAATTTGGATTGGAATAAATTTACACTGTGATTTTTTAATTTTTTTTAAAACCAAGTTAAGAATTCGGGTGCCCTTAACCTGAATTCTTAACTATTTTTCTTCTTTTTTTGGTGTTTTCTTAAGAAAAAAACAATTTTTTAAAAGATAATAAAATAATATAAATAGAGGGAGTTAATTCAAAATAATAAAATTAGAGAATATAAATAAAGAAAATTAATTCTAAGTAGTATTTTAATATGTGTATTGGCTCACAATAAATTTTTTCATGCGATGCATTTCTTTCTTCAACTTGAAATTTAAATCTTTGATGGTCAAATTATTGAAGGAAGTGAGTGTTAGACTTAATTTGTCTCTCATCTCAATTACGTAGTGTTTTCTTAATTTCTTTATATAATACAATTGAGATGTAGTAATTAACTATTCATTGTGTTTTTAATTAATTTAATTTTTTTAATCAATCCAATTTTTTTAATTTATTTTAAGAGTACTAATTATTTTTTTTCATTTTTTAATTAATGTACATAGGAAAAAAAAACCTCCAACAAAAAATATTAAACTTCAGAAAAATTCACAACAACATTTTCAAGTGTCTTAAATTTAAAATTTATTTAAATACCTACATAATAATCATAATTTAATTTAATTATTTTCTTGTCAAGGAATCCAAGAAAACAAAAATCAAAGCTTAAAAAAATCCACAACATCTTTATAATCGTAGTGGAAAAATAAAAAATAAAAATTTAACCACTTAAATAAAAGTTGAGCTGTGTTAACTTTAGAAGTCATTTAAGTACACTGTGACAATAACAAAATTGCATGATAACTTTAAAAAATATAAATATTAATTTATATTAAATTATAATTTTTTATATTATACATTTTAATAAAAATCTTTAAAAATGGAATAAAAGAAAAAGAAAATAATTTTTTTATTATTATGTACAAATACACATGCTAAAATACTACTTAGAATTAATTTTTTTATTTATATTTTTTTATTTTATTTTTGAATTAATTTCTTTTATTATATTATTTTATTATTTTTTAAAAATCTTAAAAAATACAAAAAAAATATTAAGAATTTGGATTGAAGGAATTCGAATTCATTTTGAAAAAATTTAAAAAAATCACACTGTGAATTTGAGTCTCCAAACTCGAATTTACGCTGAAATTTTGTATATTTATGTATATATTTGTTGAATATGTATGTTTTATATATTTGTTATTTGTTGTATGTTTGTCTGAAAAAATCGTGGTTAAGGTCCCTTGTCGTAGTGCCACGTGCCTTTATCTTGGTTCACCAAGCTGCCAAGTGTCAAATGGAGATATAGAGTAGAAAGTGACTATTCCTTGTCCTTTTCATTAATGCCATTCATACCTTGGGAACTGAGAAGGCACTTTTTAATCTGAGTGGGACTCTGGGAGTCAGATAGGAAGATGGAACAGGAATAACACTTCACCTAAAAAAATAATCCAATCAAGAAAAATATGAAATATGTGTAACAACTCATCACAATATAAGTGATTATAGTCCAAACAAAATTTAACGGTTATAGTTTAAATCAATAGTCAAGAGATTTTTTGTTACAGATTTAAGAGAACATTTAAATATAACAAGTAGGATTTTGAGTTGTGATAATAACTTTATAGAAAATGAATTCATTCTATTTGGTTTCAAGAAAAATTAGGAAAAACCATAAACTACGCTACTATATATTCTTTTATTTGGTTAAGAAGATTAAAAAATAATATAATTATTTTCTAAATTATTTTTTACTTTGTTTTTAATTCAAAATTCATTTTTTTTCTTTCTTCTTTAAATGGAACGTTAAAGTTAACTTTATATTCAACATTATTATAATGAAATACTCCCATATGGTAATTTCTGTAAGGTCCTGTTAATTACTTTTTCTTGAGAGACGCTACTTATAGTGAAATTGTATTGAAAATTATGATAAAAATCTATTATTTTTTAATTTTAACTAATATTTTAAAATCAAGTGTAAAGACGACATAGATTATAATAAAAATGTTGTTAAAGAGTATATGTATATATATAATAATGTGTTAACTTTTTTGTTTATATTTTTTTCTGATAAACAGAATAAATTTATTAAAGACGCAAAAATATGCGTAAAATCAGTACAAAAGTTTCATGAAACAAAAATAACTACAACTCAAACCTTATAAATAATATCCAAAATTTAAACACTTTTTTTTTTTAGTTTAGGAAAGAAAAAATCAATGTATTCCATAATTGTATCCAAAGTCTGTACATTATCCAAATAAATAAAAGGAGCAATCTGAATTGGATACTCCTCAATCTAACTGAGCTACAAGGTTGTCCGTACAGCTGATGAAGTTAAGAGTGCAAGTGTAGTACAATAATTATTGAGCAAGACCTTGCAATCTTCCATAACTCTGGCAATAGTTTGTCTTACACAATTTGAGTTGTTATACTAACAGGATAAATGATAACTAAATAATCGTTCTTAAATTTGCTAATCTTTTCTGTATATGTGAAATTGAATTATGGGCAGTGAAACCAATCAATGATAAGCTATGTGATATGCCAAATGTTCATACAGGAAAGTACGTAGCACTAACTATTTATTATATTATATTTAAATTTAAATGTAATATTTTCTTATGTTATCAAAAGATAAAAAAGTGTGACAATTTTTTATTTGATAAGTTAATATTAAAAAACAAACCCTTTATATTATTGAGATCAGCCCACTCACGTGTGTGTGTGTTTTTATGCAATACAACATCTCAATTTTCAGAATTGTTAAGCTTTTCGAATTATTCGTTTTGCATGGTTTCAGTTTACGAATTCATTCGTTTATACTATTGTTGTGTTGTGGTTCTCAATTTTCAGGAAATGGATTTTCTGCTGTTAGAGAGAGAAAGTAACAAGAATCCAGAGAACAAATTAAACAAGAATATCTATCGCTATTTTTTTCATACATTAAAAAGTTAATAATAAAATATAGTATATTAACTAAAATAAAAGTCACATAGCCGACTGCAGGGAAACCTGGTCCATGTTTTGGATGTCTGGCGTTTACATAATTCATACGTGCGTAAAGTTAATTATAGTTTTTTTTTTAATGTTTTTTAGAAACTAAACGTGGTGTTATATGTTTTAAACATGTGTCCAAACACATCGTTATATTATTTTAATATTAGATAATATGTTTTTAATCCCTCCACTATTTATAATTTTTGTTTTAAGTCCTTTAATTAGATATGACTAGTCTTAGTTTTCAAATTAATGTTCCGTTTGATTTTTAGTTCTACCGTCAAATTATTTCGTTAAATGTTGATATGATAATCGATTTGTAACAATTTTTTTTACGAGATAAATTTTTTTAGAATATGTTGAACCATTTTCTGAAAACTTGTAGAATCTATTGAATCATTTTTTTAAGGGTAAAAAGCTACTAGAAATTGCAACTCAAACATCACCACCCGCATCACCAAATTGAACCAGAGTCTTTTATGCAAAACACTTATAAAATGAATTTTATTAATTCATAAACTAATTGTTCCATTTCAGAAATCCAAATTCTATAATCATTCAAAAATTAATCATTTTCTAGAAAATGGAATTTTGTAAATTACAAAAACAAAAACCAACTTGATTTTTCTCTTTCGTTAGCACCAAATTTAAGATCGAATGCCATAAATACAAATTAGGTATGAAAAGGTCAAATAAAAATTCAAAGGCAATAAAGGAAAATCGGGATGCAAGTGTTGGGTTCCTCTTATTTGTTTGCCTTTAAAGGTTGAACATGTTGTCAAAGAAGGGGAGGTTGTGCAAATCAACGTGACTGGTGAACGGCAAAGACCCAACGATCTTGACTCAGGTGGTGTTGTCGAGGCTGAGACAATGGAGCACGATGACCTTGTGGTCGACATTGTCTAAGACGCAGAGAACGTGAGTACATCCGTGTCCCTTTCTTGCCAAACAGTGTGCCCAAGCACGATAATGGATCTTCAACACCATCGTTAGTTAGGGTTTTGTTGCTTGTTTTTTGTTGTGTTATTTTGGGGATATAGATGTTAAGGGTCCATATTCGGTGCTATTGATTTTGTTGTTGACAATGTCATACTTGCACCATGAGTATGGTCACAGAGAGGGCAAAGATTGGTAATGGGATGGAGAAGGCAGAGGGAGGGGAGGCTACAGGGCCATGCCCCCCTCCCCCCTCCCCTTTTCCCCACCAATTTTATTTTAAGTTCTTTTTAATAATTTTTATTAACAATATTTTATAAAAAATTTAAAATTCTCCTCATTCTTTAGGTCATAAAATGGTTCAAAAGATTTTAAAAGTTCAACTAAAAAAAAGTTGTCACGAATCAATTATCAAGTCAACATTTAATGGAGGAGTTTGATGGCAGAAACTAAAAATCAAACATTAAGTTAGTTTGAGGGCTAAGACTGATCAACATTTAGTTGATGGACTAAAACTAAAATTTGGAAATAATTGAGAAATTAAAAACATATTTTATCCTTTAATATTTATATTTCATTTAATTTTGTTATGAAACGTTAAAGACAAAATTAGTTAAGTTAAATCAATTTAATATTTTTAACATTTTTATTTAAACCTTCATAACAATTCCCCAACTGAAGTTATTATAAATCCACTACCATCACATAGATTCCACACAATTCCATTAGCATACCAAGACTTACATATTCAGTTTCACAAATATTGCCTGTCGTTGTTGTTGAAGAAGACCAACGAGAATAATTCCTTCATTCAATCACTCGTAATTGTCATGGACACTTACCTTTTTTTTTTACTGGGTAATCAACGCTCCCACAAATAAAATTATCCACCCCCACAAAGGATCGTGAGAACACAATAATGATTACACCGTAGAAAAAATAATAACAAACACAAGAATTTAACGTGGTTTGATACCTCTTACCTATGTCTACGAAATCGTCTCAAAAAGTATTTCACTATCACAAAAATGATTATAAGATTGTAACCTATCCCAAATAGTGTATCACTCAACAAACCCGAGTATCTCACTCAATGGTTACAAGAAATTATAACACTCTCACACAAAGATACTTTTCTCTCAACAAAGTGACTTTGTTTCACAATCTCTCTTCTCACACACTCTTTCTACATGTGTTTTGTGTTTCTCCATTAATTCTCTTCTTTATTTATAGTAAAGATTGTCACCAACTATAATAAATAAACTCTCTTGGAAGTTGAAACAAAAACAACTTCCAATGCATCCATTGAAATAAGGTTCATATAGTAAAATGCAATCTTTCACTTTGGATTTAAACCACCTAAACCTTAGTGATAAAAATCAAATTCCCAATATGCATGCACCTTATCTTTTGGATTGAAACTCTACAATTCTCCCCCTCAAGCCAAAAGAGAATCATCCTTCAATCAATTTGAAAGTGAACAAACTTCACCTCCAACGGAAATATCTCCCAACACTTCCACAACATTAGAAAACCTCGCTTTCTTCTTCACTTTGTTATCATGGTTCCTCTTCAAGGCTTGTCCATCCAAATAGCAAATGTTACCTTTATTTTTCTGTCCTCGCAATACCAAGTGTCTCCCCTTGTACACCTTGCATCCTCACTTTGAACCAACATACTTGTACCCTTGTGATGTCATCTCCCCCATAGAAATCATATTGACAACAACAAAAGGTACAAATCTCACATATGAGAAAGTTCGAATAACACCATCATGGAGCTTCATCCTCACACTTCCTATGCCTTCAACCTTCATTTTTCCACTATTTCTTAACTTAAAACGGCTGAATTTTCCATTAGTTTTCAAAGTATCAAACATCTCTCGATCTCTACAAATGTGCTTTGAGGCAGCAAAATCCATCACCCATTTTATTTTAGCAACCGCATCATTTGTTGCAAAAAAACACATAATCTTCATCTTCAACACTTTTTACTACATTAGCTTGGGAGTTAGCAACATCTTTGCTCATATCTCTTAATTTTTTCAAGTTCTCCTTCATTTGTTTGCACCTCACTTGCACATGACCATTCTCACCGCAATAGTAACATTGTATGTTACTCATATCTCGTTACGGATGTGATTGCAATTTTGATCTTCTTGTTGGCCCATCATGTTTCCTTGAATGATTTCTCCCTCGCTCAGATTCCACCATAGTTATTGCATTGTGTTCATCATCAACAATTTTAGTTTTCATCTTTCTCTCATTTTCTCTAAGAGTGGCGATCACCTCACCCAAATTCAAAGTTGATCTTCCCACAAGCAACGTTTGAACCAAAGTTTTAAAGAACCTTGGTAGTGAGATCAACAACAATAGCGCCTGCTCCTCATCAGAGTGTTCAACATCTGCATTCAATAATTGATTTACTAGCTGATTGAACTTGTTGATGTGGTCATGAAGATCTCCTCCCATCTCCATTTTGAGTTGATACAACTCCATCTTCAAACAAAGGTGATTGGTTAGCGACTTTGATGCATAGATATTCTTGAGCTTTTCCCACAAGGCCTTCGGTGTTGTCTGCTTCAAGATGTTGTGCTTTATCTCGGGAGTAAGGGCTAATCGAATTATGCTCATAGCCCTCCTTTGGATCTTAGTCCACTCGATTTCATTTACAGAATTTGGCCTTTCATCTTCTAACGCTTGATTAAGACCTTGTTGCACCGAAAGGTCTTGAATAGTACTCTGCCAAATCATAAAATTTATTTTGCCGTCAAACAACGGTATCTCAAAGCTTTGTGTGTTCCCAACCATAGATCTGATATCACTGTTGGGTAATCAACGCTCCCACAAATATAATTACCCACCCCCATAAAGGATCGTAAGAACACAAAAAAGATTACACTGTAGAAAAAATAATAACAAACACAAGAATTTAAAGTGGTTCGACACATCTTACCTACGTTCATGAAACCGTCTCAAAAAGTATTTTACTATCACAAAAATGATTATAAGATTGTAATCCACCCCAAATAGTGTATCACTCTACAAAACCGAGTATCCCACTCAATGATTACAAGAAATGATAACACTCTCACACAAAGTCACTTTTCTCTCAACAAAGTGACTTTGTTTCACAACCTCTCTTCTCACACACACTCTCTACATGTGTTTTGTGTTTCTCCACTAATTCTCTTATCTATTTATAGTAAAGATTGACACCAACTATTATAAATAAATTCTCTTGGAAGTTGAAACAAAAACAACATCCAATGCATCCATTGAACTAAGGTTCATATAGTAAAATACAATATTTTACTTTGCATTCAAGCCACCTAAATTTTAGTGATAAAATTCAAATTTTCAATATACATGCACCTTATCTTTTGACTTGAAACTCTACATTTTCTTTGTCATATATATCGTACCCAAACCCTATTTAATAAATTTCTCTATTAAAAGTTATAAGAGAACAATAAAAGAAAAATAGAATAAAATTCTTTTAAGCTAAAGTTAATGCATGCTTTAGTTAATGGTAAGCTCTCTTGTTTAACTTATTCAAAAATTAATGTTAACTAATAAAAAAAATTTATAATTTTCCCTCATATATATATATATATATATATATATGATCCCTCCTCTGTATATAAATAATGATAGAGAAACTTATCTAAACAGAATTTAGTTGCTTGCTAAGGTCGAGCCTTGTAAATTCATTGTTTGATATAAATGTGGTCTTTGAAGGAGAGACTACGGTAGCATGACTTTTTTTTTACTTCTACTCACCTTAAAAGAAGAAATGAAGTTAAACAAAATTCTTTAAAAAAATTATAAAAAAAAAAGAAAAAAAATTAAAAAAAGTTGGATGAAAAAACTTTTAAAAATCTCACTCTCTCCTCTACTCTCTTGCTCTCTTTTTTCTTTATCTCCCTTCTCTTTGCTAACCCTGTCTGCCTCCTCTCTTTCCTAGCTCTCTTTTAGAACATTTTTTTAATTAAAAATAAGTTATCAAACAACTTATGTAAAAAAAAAAATCCCACACCTTAAGTAAGAGAAAAGGCTAAAGGTGTTTATAAAAAAAAAAAAAAAGCTCTTCCAATTATCTTTACCTAGAAGCCTTTATTTAATAAAATAAAAAAACTTACGAATCTCTCTAAAATTATATTTGATTCTAATATTTTTTAAGGGGAATAAAATTTTAAACAAAATGTGGTGGGGGGGATTTTACCTAGGTTAAACTATCATTTTCAGAACACACTTTCTACTTTTAGAACAAAACACAACATTAACTCGATTGAAATAAAAATTATGATAAAAACCGTGGTGCATTGCAAACGAAATCACAAATAACTAGTATCTACATAAATACACAGCTTTTAATAAATCCAAGAGAGGGAATAATTTTTCTCACTGTGATTTATGATGTTAAAATACTACAAAAATAGGAAAACGGTCAATTAGGAAACTATTTTATGCATGCAGTGGATGAGGCGGCGTGACAGAAAATTTAGCGTAAAAAATGCAGAGAATATTCGCCATAAGATGGTGAGAAAGAGAAAGAGAAAGAGAAGGGGTCAAAATGGACAGCTAGGGTATTGTTGTGTGGCATAAGCATCTAAGAGCGGTGTTGAGTTTTGTGATACACGGAAATCGCACAAGCATGAATGAGTGAATACTGAATAGGATTGGTTACTACAACAAAACAAAGAACAAAGAAAGTCAAGCCGACAACACAAATAATCCTCCCTACCTTTTACACCTTCTCTCTCTCTTAGCCATGGTCATAATCATTGTGGAATATTTAACCTTGAACCTTGCCTGAGCAATTTGTCCAATGCCATCCATCAAGGGTCATCTTCACCCTCTTATTCTTATATGCTATTCTATTTTCTTCTATCAAACCAAACCCACACCGGAATCAAACAAGAACAGAAGGTCCGATTTGACTTGGACTAACTTTTAAGTAATTAGGATGTATTTTTTCAGGTCTTGTTCAAAGATCATGAATGTAAACACTAGAACACGGACAAAATCAAACACATATTTTTTTGTTATATAAATCGTTTTCAATCATATGAACACGATAAGATTTTACACCACCCCATCAACCCAAAGGATTAGTAATTAGGATGTATGAAAATATGGTTAGAAATTGAAAATCATATGTTAAAATAATATAAGGCATCCAAGATACGAATCCAAAGTCAGATATTACATATTCTCTCCACATGCCGAGTCAGATTTTCTTTTAACTCTAAAACTGAAACCATATTTTGTCGGAATTGTATTTACAAAAATTAACTTAATAGTCAGCAAATACTAGTGCAGTAAAAATAATTCTATCCAAAACCACTTATTTAATCATATGCTGAAGTTCATGCTAATAAATATTAAAAATTGTATGCTAAAAGTAAAAGGCTTAAAAAATGATTTAATGTTATTTCATATTAAAATTCTCATACACCTGCTAACATAATCACATCTACAAGTTTAAAGCCCATTGAGGTTGTGACAAAGCACTTCCAAAGGGTATATATACTAACTTGTATATGAGACCCTAGTATGTCATATGTGCAAGAAAAATGTGATCAGAAACAATTGAGATTTCTATAGACCATCATTATGGAAGCAAGTCAAAAGTAGAGGTGCCAAGCTAGGATCCTCTTCTAAATCCAATCTAGGATGAACAAAATTCCTATTTACTTAACTCCTATAAACTGGGAAATAAACAGTGTTTAAAGGTTTACTTCCCTCTCTATTGGAATAATTCTATGCAGTCCAAATGGTGAATGGATTTTGTTATTTTCTATAGTCAAGGGGACCAATCTTCAATCCAAAGAACAAACAGCTTGGAAATGCTGTTAAATCTGCAGGTCCACCATAGAATAATAGCTTTATCTTCGACCATTAGCCCAATGCCTATTGTGATATCCAGGTTTGAAATGTGTGTTTCGGTGCAAACCTTGCTTGGGAAGATCGTTTATTTCCATAACTTGTATTGTCCTCTGCCTCTTGGCTGCATGTAAAAATTAGAGGTCAGTTTCATCAAAATTAATTGGCAACTAATGTGCACAAAAACAATCATCATGTGTTGTAATTTAGTGTCCCAAGCTCTAATTTCCAAAAGTTCATAAACCAAATTGAACATTTAAGGTATGGAATCTAACACTGGAATACAAGATTCTATGAAAATGTAGAGACTACTAGACATGATAGGCAATCCAAAAATCAAATATGACAAAGAATATAACCATAGATTTTGGAAAAGAAAAAACAAACCGTTTTCAGCTTGTTGATAGCTCTCCTGAAGTTTCCTCTTGGTGGCTTCTAGCTTCACTTGGACTGCCGAGTCATCTGAACGCTTGGATTTCTGATAGACAAGAGAAAAAATCAAGGTTAGAGAGAACTGAAATCTACAAGTTTAATGCATCAAAAGGATTTTTTTTCTTACATCTAGCTGACCGGTTGGAGGCCTCCTTGTGATTGAATTGTTCTCCATTTTTTGCTGCATCTTTGGCTCCATATTACTTTTTCTCTGCATATTTGATTTTGGGGGTCTGCCAGGCCCGGAATCAGCTGTTACTGGTTTATTTGGCCTCTCAGGCACAACAGCCTCATTTTTCTTTGCTTGCTGCTGACTCTTAACATCCCGGTCAATGATGGCTGTGTCATGGGAAGCCTGCGACTTCCTCTTCTCTACAACATGGCTGTCGAAAACCGGCTTTCTGCCATTCTCACGGTTCTTGCTGAATGGCCCAGTTGGTCGAGGATCTGAAAAATAATTCCCCATTCACAATCATCAATCTAAGAGGAGGGGGATCAACTACAGAACCGTACAGCAAAAGCAAGACCAAGGATAAGAGATTGTGAATTCGACTTACTTCCGTCGTCGTCCATGCCATCAAAGAACTTTACGTAGATGTGACATACAACAGAGAGAACTAAAAGTCAGTCTCTAAATATCAAAGCTTGCAACAAGAGAAAGGGGTAAAGGAAGAGCAAATACCTGTGACAGTTCCATTGAACCAGCCTGAGTGACAAAGAAAGCCCCTTCATCCAAGGGAGGTGATGGAAGTCCTTCTTCTTCATCATCATCTACAACAGATGGATTCACTGAATCCGGTGTACCTTCTTCTGAACCTACAAAACATTTAATAAAGCCATTTTCAAACGTGAAATAATTCAAAAAATGGACTAAAAAACAGCAAGATGATTCTGATTGTAACCACACGAAGGCAGATAAAAATTTCTACCTGTGATAGCTGTGGTAGTAGTGGCCTTGACCCACTCATCCACCATTTCTTTCCAGCCACTGCAGCAAAGTCAGGTGGAAAAGTTTAGAATGCAAAGTTGTTCAGCACATAAGTGAACAAATTAAATAGATTCCCCATCTCAACATGTACACTAATACGAATCATAACAATAATAGCCAACTTCAGTAGATGAAATGTGCTTGCATAAGTATGATTTGCATGGAACCTTAATATTGACTATTCACCTATCCAAAGACCTTTATTGAAGCTAAAAAAAAAAATCACATGTAAGATGAACTAAGAAACAAATTAAGACAAACTACATCTAACAACTCATATAACCCTGCTAAAGGAAATTAAGGCATCAGTTAATTAGTTGAAGATGGTTGATCTTCAACAATACTATGACAGTAAACCACAGATGGTTCATCACAACAAAAGTGAATTATATTGATCTTCATTCTCTCTCTCTTTCTCTCTCTCTTTCTCTCTCTCACACACACACAATAAGAATAGCAGACCACTAATTGGAATCAAAGAAACCAATTAGATGTCATTTCTTTGATCCATGTAGCCAGAGATAAACAGGCATACCTACTTTCTATAAAACAAATCATTCAACAAATGATACATAGATGACAAACAAGCTTCAAGGAAAAACTTTCATACTCGATAAGAGTCCTTGAAAGTTGACGAATATCTTTTGATCCATGCTTTCGGAGAGGATTGACAGCCTTGCCAATCTCAGTTGCCTGGCAAAATTAAATTCCGAGAATTAGAGGACTAGCTAATAAAAAGGACACTGAAAAAAAATAAAGCAAAGAACAAATTGCTCAAATGCATAATAAAAATGGTAGACTCATAGAATGAGTAACAATTAACAAAGAAAGATTCAATTCAATTCAATTCAAACCTTTAAACAGTCCACGGTGAGTTCCATCAACTGAAGCCGCCTCAATGAATCAAATAACACAGCCTCAGACTGTTGCAACACAAAACAAAGCAGCATCAGCATAACCAAGAACCATAGTACACAAACAACTCAAATCTTCAAACAACAACCAAAATGCCTTCCAACAAAAACCACATTTCTTTGTACCTGTAAAACCCATCCTTCCAAAAACACTCATCAAAACATTCAAGTAAATTGCAACACAAAGAACAAAGAAGCAAAGAAAAGAAAAGTCAAGACTCAAGAGAGATCAGGATGAGAGTAAATTGCAAGCAACACACCTCATCTTCAGGGTTAAGCAGAACATCCCTGATCCTCAAAATCTCCGCAACATACCGAGACTCTTCTTCCATCTCATCACTCAATGCCTCAGCCTCCCCAAAGCTATAATTGCTATCACCAAGATTCACATCCCTCCCTCCATCCCCATTGACCTTGCTCTCTTTGCTTGCCCCTGCACCTTCAAACTCAACCCCATCTCTTTCATACCCACTCTTATCATTATCATCATCACCATCACCATCATGCTTCTCTTTACTATCTGCACCCACAGCCAACTCAACACGGTCACACCCCACACACCGAGTCAACCTGCAAGAAAACAACCTCTCTGCAATCCCATCCCTCCTTACTCTAAACTCCTTTGGGCAATCCGAAGCCGCCACAATTATGGCGTGCTCAATTATCTCAAATATATCCGAATTCGCTGACCCAAAGTACTTCCTCCACTCGTCCAGTGACCAAGACTTCATCTTGCAGATCCAAAATTCTGAAAACCAAATTCCAACAAACTCAAATTCCGATTCTCATTAATGTCATCGTCGTCACTGGGATGATGCTGTTTGTTTTTTCCTCGATCCCCTGAACACAGCAATGATGGAGGGGTCAAAAGGGTAACAAGATTTTCGACAATCAATCATTGAAGTTTTTGAATTTACTAAGATTTTTCATGCGGGGTGTCCCCGATTTGGCAAAATTCGATTGGATTAATGTGCGGCAAAACGGAAGTGGATTCGATAAACAACAACAACAACAACAGAAACATGAACCAACACACACACACACACACAAAAAAACGCGTATGTTAATAAATGACAAGAAACAACATCGTCGTGTTTTTGCGTTGTTGGGATGTTGTTTCAAGATTCTGGAGTTACAGACCAAAACCTCAGGGAAAAAAAGAAAAGAAAGACCCTTTTCTTCGGTTGTTGTAAAACGAAAAATTGGAAACCCGGGAAATAATCAAAAGAATCTGAATGTTTCTTTCTTTCTAGCTATTGCAGTGTGGGTACGTAATGTTGCACCGAGGAGACAGACAAATACCGCGTGTTTAAGGAACTGGTTCTTGTTTGAGCAAGCGAAAAACCACTTGTGTTGTGTTGAAAGGGAGAGAAGAGGTTGCGAATGGTGGTCTTTTTGGGTGTGTTTTGACTTTGATCAAACAGAAGCAATGGTTGAGGGAAAAGAAAAGTTGGGATGAAAAACGTAGAAAAAGAGAAGTGAGTGTTTGCGTTTCTGTGCACTCTCTCTCCTCTCTCTTTATCTTTGGCTATATTATGATTATTTGTTTAATAATTTGGGATTTATTTATTATTGATAAGAAAATGATAAAGATGAAAAGAGTGGAGCATGAACTAATAAAAAGTAGTAAGTAGGTGGTGAATGTGGCACGATATAGATAGGACCGAGGAAGCGGTTCTGAGAGAGCCAGTTAAGTGGGGCCCGCCACTCAGGGTAGGGTATGAGACTATGACTATGAGTTCTCAATTTCTCAAACTCACTCCCTCTTTTAGCATGTGTGATTGTAAAAAAAAAAAGAAAGATAAATTTTTAAAATTACTTATGAATATCACATCTTTTTCTTTTAATTTAAATGCTTTTTTATTTTATTTTTTTCATACAACCAAATACACACTTAAGGTAAAAAAATATTAGTATTAAATAAAGTTTTCAGTTTGAGTTGGTAGATGATAAAATCTTAGTTAACAAAATCAGATTTCAAGTAAGATTTATAATATATTTTTAAAACCAAACTCACACTTATTAATAAAAAATATCATTATTAAATAAGATTTTAAATTTAAACTAACATATGATAAAGATCTGATTGAGAAAGAAGATTTTATTAAATGTGATTAGTCATATTTTTTTTACGAAATTATTAATAAAACTAATAAATATTCTATATCAATATTAAAAAAATCAGTTATTAATAATTTAAAGCATACTAACATTTTTAACTGAAAAACATTAATTATATTTTGACATTTCAATGTAACAATTCTTATAAGTAGTACTATAACATTACAAGCATTTTTTCATATATTTAATTAAAATTGAAATGTTCATTATGGTGATGTGATTTTATTTTTTTTACCAGTTTTTATCATTAAGCTTTATTTAATATTACTATGTCCATTTCCTTTTAAAAGTAAGGTTTAAATTTTCTTGTGTTTATATAATACTTTATAAAACATGTTAAACATTAAATATTTTTTAAACTCTATCTTCAATTTAAATTTATACTTTTTATAAAGTCTGTGAAACGTTAAGCATAATTAAATATTTTCATGAAAAATATTCAACTCTATATTTAATAGATTTTTAAAGTATAAATTAATGATATACTCAAAACTTCATTTTTGTCTAGTTTACTTTTTCTGTTGACCGAAGAAGAAAATATTTATTATTCTCTCTTTGATATTTATTGATATTTAATATTAATACATATTTTCATTCATTAATTAATTAATATATACTATTTATACTCAATTGATTAATTAATATTTACACTCAAATAACTTATTTATGACAGTTTCTTGCATATTAGAAAAGTAAACTTGACATTAAATAATTTAATGATTACTTTTTTAAAAAGTTTTTTAAATTAAAACTGATTTTTTTTTTGAAAAAATAGATCATAGACATGAGTATCCCAACCACACACCCATAATAAATTTATTGACTTTTATAAAAAAAGATCATTTAAAAAGTGATAGGAACATAGTTTGTGATTGCTAACTATGTGTACTTGTTTCTTGATAAAAAAAAAACTTATTACATGTTCAAAATAATTTTTTAATCAAATTTTATAGTTTTAATCTTCTGTTTATTTAAAAAAAAAAAAACAAAGTTAAACAAACTATGAATAACGTTTAAAAGTAATTATTGTTTGTTGAAAAATGGGCCATAAATCCTCTCCTCCAACTATAAGTCTAAAACCATAAATTACATTACAGATTTTTATTCTTTTTCTCAACTACTTTAAAGTTCTACTCCAATACAGAAATATAATAAAGTAAAATATATTTTTTTATCATTAAGTCAAATATTATCTACAATAACAATAACAAATTCGATCAAAAGAATTTAAACTTCTTTTTTATTTATATAAAATATTTTTATAAAATCTGTGAAAAATTAAATATTTTCCAAACTCTATATTTATTTCAAAAATTACTTATAACATTAATTACTCTAAAATTATCTAAAATAATTGTTATTTTAATTTTTCAATATAACATTAATTACTATTTTTTTATTTATATCTCTTATAATATTAATAATATGGATAAAAAACTAAAAATAAATTAATAATGATAATGTTAATTTTTTAAAATTAATATTATTTTTTATCTATTTATTAAGGTTTCTTATTTTGTATAAAATAACCTAGAATTATAATTAGAACGGGAAGGAGGAAGTGCCAAATTTATACTTTTTCAACAGCTATCGGATACAAATATTTGTTTTTCTCTCTTTCATATTTATTTATGTTTGATACTCTATATTTATCCTGCTATACACTATTTAATAATTAATTAATTATTATTTACACTCAAATAACTTATTTGTGTTACTGCCTTGCATATTAGAAAAGTAATCCTTATATTAAATGATTTAATGATGACATCCTCTATCATATAATAAGTATTGTCCTAATATATTTTTTTACAGAATGACACTTATTTAGGGTTAGGGTTATGTCTAGAGATTATGAGATTTAAAATTAAATTTACTTTAAATTTTAATTTTATACACTTTGTTAATTTTTTTAAAATAAATTGTGATTTTGTATTTTAAATATTATTCAAATTTAAAATTGATTCTAAATTAAAACTAAATGTATAATCTTATAATCAATATTTTTTTGTTAAAATATCTTTTTTATATATCAACCATAGACTCATTAAATTTAAATATACTAATTTCAATATATTCTTTTAGATAAAGGAGAGGTTGTATCTAAAATAGATATAAAATATTTTTTTTAACTTTTTGAAATAAAATTAAAATTTTACTTAAATGATTTAGGATAACTATTACAATCATAACTTCCTATTATTCTATTTTATAAATAAAAAATGATTGCAAATAATAGATAATATCTTTAAAATATTATCATTTAATAATTTAAATTGACAAAAAATATTAAAAATATAAAATATAAACCCTTGGGGGCCTAAGGCAAAGGCCTGATTGGCCCTCCACAGCCATGCCCTTATTATGAGACAAAATGAGTATTTTTTAGAATTTTAAAAAATAATAATAACTAATTTATTTTTTCTTGTAATCGTAATAATTATATTTTTAATAAAAAGACTTATTATGTTAAGCTATTAAAAATATTTTTTATTCTCTCTTTTATATTTATTATTAATGTTCAACATTAATGCATATTCTTCTAAAAAAAAATTGATACATATTAAAAAATATTAAAAATTAACATTAAAAAGTTTGGAAAGTTTATGTGTAGAAGTCAATTTTAAACATTCATATTTGTATCCCACTGTTGTTGAAAAAGTATTAAATTTGATAGTAATAAATAAGTTTAGAAATAGTTTTATAATTTTTAGATTTTTTTAATAAATTCAAGATTTGTAATTAATTTTAATATGAACTACGATTAGTTAAAAAGTGACATTTTAAATTAATAATAGCATAACAAAAATTATAATTTTTAATTATGTTCATGCTTTTTTAATCGTTGCCCTTGTTGGGGGATGTTGCTTGTATTTACTTCCCTCGTGGTTATTAATCTTTTCCCATATGTTTGGCAGAGAGTAAAGAAAATGTGAGAGGGAAAAAAATTGAGATTTAAATTGGAGAAAAAAAGTGAAAGATTTTTTTTTAAAAAAAATTGTTTGTATTTCATTCCTCTCAATTTTCTTTTATTCTATTTTCATTCCTTTCAAACGGACCTTTTGAGTAATGGTTTACCATGCCCTTCAGAAAAGAAAAAAAAAATCTTGCGTGTAAAAGGTTGTAATAATCAAATAAAATCTTTTTAGTTTTAGAATCAAATAAAATGTTATATTCTCTTTTAAAATGAAAATAAAACCTTATCTAAAATAATAGTAGTAATACTCACTTGAATCGTGCGCCGTTGAATTAATTTGACGTGTGGGATTCTCTCCCTTGCCCGCGTTCTTTATTTTTATTATTTTTTTAATATTTCTAAAACAACATATAATACGGATATGGATACCGATTACAACAGAAAGAAAACGTGAGCTAAGAATTTTTTTAAAAAAATATTGTAAAAAGTATACTATTTTATAATTTTATTAATTAAAATGACTTAAGAAGATTATTTTTATCTATTTTTTTTATAAAATTTTTATATTTTGGATGAAAATAAAAGTATTTCAATTTTATATTTTAAATTAAAATTCATAAATACATGATAAAATCACAAAAGTAAAATATTAAATTTAATTAAATTTTTATATTCTTATTTTAATTATTTTTATTTAATTCTTATAATTTTTTTAATTGTTAGATATTTAACACTTTTGTATCATATATTTATAGATACATTAAAAACAATGTCTTTAAATTACACGGTTAATTGTTTTTTTATGAGAAAATATCAAGTTATCGAAGAGTATTTAGTTTTTGAATAATTTGTATATATTAAATATTATTAATCCAATTATTGAATACTTTGATGTTAAGTTAACCGTCATACCCATCAGATTTTAAACAAATCAAAATTTGTAATTGTATATTTTTACAGTCAATATTTAATACATTTATAAAATATGTTACACATTAAATTAATTTTATTTGATGAAGTATAAATATGTTTTAAAATTTTATAAAACTTGTAAACTTAATCCATTCAATAAAATTTTAAAGTTTAATAATTGAATTAATGAAATTTAATATTTATAAAGTGTTATTAAAAGGAGAGTCATTTTATAAATAATTACTCCTAGAATAATTTGTTCTCTCCTTATTTTAAGCATATTAAAATCGTGTATATAAATTTATTTTAATTTTCAATTATCATTAATCTAAAAAATTATACCATTAATTTATTATATGTAATTTTAAAATGAATTTTGAAAATAATTATTAAAAATTAATCATTATTAATTACATAATAGTTTATAACTGAATTATAATGGGAAAAATTATACTCTCACACATATTTCAATTGAATTCATAATTAATTATATTTCAATTTTTTAATTAAGATTTTAGGGGTAGAACAATAGAAGCTGAAATGCTTTGGGAGAGATGTAGAAATGGATGGGTGGTGGCCTAGGGTTGGACGTGTTGTTATTTGGAAGTGAAAGAAAGCAATTAGGAGAGCATGTTTGGTGGCGTCGAACCAATGTCACGTTGCACACAGATTTTCTTGGAGAAGCGTGAGGACTGAGGCGTCTTACTTTGTGTGTAAATCGCACATTAGCATACTTAGCAATTCATCACTCTAATAAAATATTCCTAACCCATAGTATTTTATTATTAGTTAACTTTATTAGAAATTATAAAATTATGAGATAGTCATTAAAAATTTTATAATTTTCAACCAATTAAATAGAATGTGTTAAAAAAATATAACAAAGATTATGTTGTTAGTATTTTTCATTTCAAATTATTAGTTAATTTTAGAGTAAATTATACAAATATCTATCAATGTTTAATTAAATTACATGAGAAACTATTAACAAATCGATCTGAGTGATTGTGGACTCTCAATAAAATCTTAAGTTCAAGCATTGTGGATGAAAAAAAATTGTGATTGAAAAAAAAAATCTCACTAAAAGTAATAATTTAGGTTCTTTATTAGTCATCACTAAAACTCGTGGGTATTTCACACCTATGTCATGGTGATGAAAAATACATTAGTTTTATCCCTTCTCTAAATAATATTTGATAAAAAAAACTTGAAATTAAAAAGATAAAAAGAAATTCATTTTGTCATTTGTAGGAAACTACTCACTTACAAACCATTAGAGCTAGGTTTAGGGTTGAAAGAAGGGAAAATGCAATATTGTTAAGGTTGAAGAAGCGAGTGGTTCGATGGGTCGTTATGCCTCACCTCCTAATGTCGCCACCACCATCACAACGAGTATCTTCATCGCCAACACATTGTTGTCGCTACGTGTCCATCTCCAAGGAAATCCTTGAGATTGTCCACCTTTTGCTATTGGCCTAGGTGAAGCCCCATGCGCAGAATGACATCGTCTCTAGGGAGTAGCCTTTTGTGATCTTGTTGTAGTTGTGCCATGTAAATAGCTCTTGGTTCTCAAACACGAACACAAATTCAAAACATCACCTAAAAAAATTTAATAGTTGTTAAACTGCAAAAAATTAAAAAACGAAAATGCATTGAACGTGGTAGAGTCTGCAAAAGCATTATGTGATCTAGAAAGTGAATTAAATGACAAATTTCATGTCTCCAAGCCTTTTATGTAGCGAGGTTAAAATGATGCAACAAGTCTCCCCCATTGTAAGGAGTACTAAACACAAATTGCTACTCAAAAACTACCTTGTCTGGTCTAAGAAGTGTGTCACAACTTTGCAATCTCAAGATTCTCCGATACAGGGTCAATGATAATTAGCGGACGTAAGAACATTTAAAAGAAATAGAAGTTGCATAATAAAAGGAAGATGGAGGTGTTGATAAGGAAAAAGAAAAGAAGGAAGCCCAAAGGGGCAAAGTGTTGATAGGAACTAAAGTATAAAAACAATTTTGCTTTTACAAAGATTAAAATAAATGATTTTTAAGTGTAGGGACTAAAATGTGAAAATTGCTCATGTATAGGGACCAAAACATAAAATTTACATAAATATTCATAATAAAAAAATTACCTTATTACCACATAATATAATCATCTCACAACATATATAATCTATAAATTTAAATCATTTTCTATTACTCTATCATTTCCTATCTCAATTCACACTGGCATGCAATCAGGAATTTGGTCTTTGATCCAACATTCTTAATTTGGAAGATGCTGATGATCTCAAGGTGTTTGATTTTCGTAAGTTAACCATTTTGAATTTGGAATAGTGTGAAAGCTTTGTAACTGTGTTAGGGTGTCTTTGGAAGCGTCGAAACGAGGAACTCTGGGAGGGCATTCTAAAACCAGACAAATTATCCTTTTACATGACCAAGCAAAATTGTTGGATTGGAAGAAAGCTCAACAACAGAAAGCCAGACATCATCGTACCTAGATTCCTCACTCAGACATTAGCTGGAGACCAACTATGGAGGGCCACTTGAAATGCAACATCGATGCTACAATATTAATGACACTGGAGTCTTTGGAGTGGTAGCTGCATTTGAAATCACCAAGGTACGTAGTTTCATCATTGTTACAACAAAGTGGTTCTATGGATCACCAACACCTCAAGAAGGGAAAGCAATGATATTCCTTACTTCCATAAACTGGTCGCTGTCTATGCATCGACATGCAAAACATTATATTCGAGCTTGATTGCAAGTCTCTTGTGGAGTGCATCACTGCACGAGATGTCATGCACACAGAGCTGCAAGAAATAAAAGAGAAAAAACAAGCAGACCTCAAACTAAATAAGTCAACCTCAATAGCAATACAACTTACTAGTTTGACACAACATGAATTAACAATGCAAAATTAAACATACAGAAACTACAAAGAAAAATAAAATGCAAGAGAAGTTTTTTAAAATAACTTAATTGAAGCGCGCATGTATTATTCTTAAAGAGAAAATGTTCCACGTTCGATCCTCAACCTTTCGAGATTCTTTCTCTCAAGAAATATTTTATAACAACAGGAAGTTTGTGTAGTGCCCAACAAAATGCCTTTTACGTGTGTGCCCCATGGATAAAGGAGGATAAATATATATAGGCACAAACCCAGTCAACGTGCAGTCAAGTATACGTTAGAAGCTAATTACTTTCATTTTGTTTGTGAACGTTAGGCAACCTATAAAAAAAACTGAATATAAAACTGCCGCAATTAGCTTCCAACGTGTAGAAAATAAAATATTCTTTCAAAATACAATCCCAACATAATAGAGTTAACAGATGGAAAAATATTTAGTAGTTGAAAATAATATTTTAGGAAAACTGATTAAGAAAAGGATATTTTATCTTTAAAATATTAAATTGCAAACAAAATATTTGCAAAACATTGTATTTACAAGCGTAGTCTGTTCCAAAACTTTGTTGTGAAGTTTGCCCGCAGATCGACCAACAAACCAAGTTGTCTATGAGTACCTAGGTTATTTACTCGTCCGGATGTTTTTGATTTTATGTCAAGTTGTATTGAACCTTTCATTTTGAATGCTATAATATGAGGTATGTTTTTGTTAAAAAAAATCTCAATATTCACCGTTTAAATTTATTTATTGAAGGAGTTGTTATTAATTAAAGATTATTTAAGAGGATATATTCCAATATTAGGTGAAGTGACGACTTTTAATTTTTAAACAAAGTGATAAACTTAAAATAAATAAATAAAATAAATACTTCTTTACTTATTTAAAAGATAAATTAACTTTAAATCAATATTGTAAAATATATATTTTTTTTTAACTATGTTTTATAGTTCGATTGTAATAAACGCATTGATTTGGTTTTATAAAAATATAGGACCATTTGTTTAAGCGTATTTAAAAAAAAAACACATTTTCTAATAATTTTTTTAAAAAATTTAATGTATTTTTATAAAATGATTTAAAAAAAATTATTTTTTTAAGAATCAAATTCCATCAACTTCAAAAAAAAATATTTTTTTTAAATAATTTTTTTAGAATCACTTTTTTTTAAAGTTTAAACCATAATAATATGTAGAAATACATAGTACCGAAAAAAAGAAAACAAAATAAAAAACAATTGATAGTGTAGATTTACTAACACAATTATTCTAAATTGACTAGTGATGCTAAGTTTGAGTTTTGAATATAAAATTATGTTAAATACTAAAAAAGACAATTTTTATGTTTATATTGATATTATTTGACTCAACTAATGTTATGCTCAATGATCTTCCCTTTGAGTAATGTGTATTTAATTATGTTAAATACTCAAAAGAATAAGTGTTTTGTGTTCAATAGTTATTTTATCCAACTCAAAAAATAAATATTGTCTCAAGATACATAGTTTCTATAGGAAAAAAAAAGAAGGAAATGTGTGCATGTTTTTTCTTTGCCCATCTGATGAGCAATGTTAATACACCGGCATGTTGGGTTAGACCGTTCTACCTTGTTGGCTAAACTTGAAATTATAGGTAATATCTTTAGAGTCTGTTTGAATGGAGTATTTAAATAGGGAAAATAATTTTTTAGAGGATTAAAAATTTCTAAGCCTAAAATTTTTTATTTGGATGTCCTGTTCACTAAAATTTGAAATTTCAGTATTTTAATAGATAATTCTTAATTAACTAAAATTTTGGAATTCTAAATTTTGTCTAGAGAGAAAATTCTAAAATGCATTGTCTGTAACAAGTGAACCTTCTCGAACGCACTTTTTGAAATGTAGAGCTTCATTGCTGCCTCTTGAATCCTTGGTCCTCTCTTCGGATCCACCTCCACCTCCAATATCTCCAGCACCTTGTGCCTCAGATCTCTGCACATCTTCGTCAGTTCAATCAACTCCTTTGACTTGAAGCAGAACGAAGTCGTTTCACCGTTGGAAGATTTCACCGAGAGTTGATTCTTCAGCCCCCGCGAGAAGCTTCTAGATCCTTTCCACGACGTAGTAGCAATCCTCCGCCACCTTCTCGAAGGTTCTGGAGAGGACTGCATCTGCGATCCTCTCTAGAACCTTTCGCGATGCGTGGATCCATGACTCAACAATCTAGTGCGTTGCGTGCAACACATGGTTCTCGTGATTCTCCACGCGTTCATCGTACGGGGTCGTCTTCAGCGCGTGGATCTCGTTCAACTAGCACACGAGGTCGTAGAGCAGGCTCGATTTCCTACTTGGTTTGGCTCGCCCAAACCTAGCGTGTAGGAACACTTTTTCATTTGGCATTCAACTCAGAGAAGGATCCTCTGTGCTACGTCCTTGGATTTGTATCAAACACAAAATTTTGAAAATGAAAAAAATTTAATTTCTTTATCCAAACACAATTTTAAAAATGAAGGAATTTCAATTGAAGCATTTAAAATTCTTAGAATTTTAGAATTACCTCATCCAAACATACTCTTAAGGTTTTTCTTTTTTCTTTTTTAATTTTCTCTTTCAGCTAGATCTAGTTGTGATTGCAGCATGCAGTGGAATACGCTTAGTGAGTTAATAAAGTTTACATTATACACTAATAACTTGATTCAACAATGACCTAATAAATCGTTAGATTAATTAGGACCCAAAATGAATCTACAATTTGTTAGTGTAAACTAGTTATTGACTTAGTTTGATTTTTATTGTGGGAGTAAATGAATACCTTATAGTTACATTTATAATAATATTTTTGTTGTAATCAATCTAACTTATTATTATTTTTCATTTGTAAGAATTAAAAATAATTTGTTTTATAAGCCAAAAATATTATATAAATGAATCCAAAGGGTGCAGGGTTATTGACTTAGTTTGATTTTTATTGTGGTTGGAACTATTTGTTATCTACTGAGCACATTCATTGGCTTTAGCTGTGCAGCAAAAATTTCTATCGCAATGTTTTTGTCACCATTGCATGCCCACTCAAATTGACTTATTGACATTTTTGTTTAGTATAATGGCTAACAACTATGTGTTTATGACTTTTCTTATAGATGGGGATTCTAATGGGGCAATAGATCAAGAGGAGTTGAAAAAGTGTTTCAATAAGTTGGAAATTTCTTTTTCCGAGGAGGGAATAAATGATCTTTTTGAAGCATGTGATATTAAGGAGGATATGAGAATGAAGTTCAATGAGTTTATTGTACTTCTTTGTGTTGTCTACCTTCAACTATGTGTTTTTGAAGCATGTGATATTAAGGATGACCCTGCAACTCTTCAGTGTTTTATATTGATGATACTGAAAGCTAATGATGGATGGAATTTGGCGTAAATTTGTTTCCCGTTCAATTTTTTTAATATTTTATGAAAATACATTTTAAGACGATTTTTCCAAAGACCGTCTTAGAATGTCTATATTCTAAGACAGTTTTCTCATAGAACCGTCTTAGAATCCTTTTTAAAAAAATATATTCTAAGACGATTCTTCAGTCTACATTATAAGACAATCTCTTAGAAAATTGTCTTAGAATCTTAACTTTATTTTATTTTTAAAAAAAATAATTATATATTAAGACGGTTCTTCCATCTTAGAAAATAATCGTCTTAAAATGTACAATTTTTTAAGAAAATTTTCCAAAAATCATCATAAAAAATTTTAACTTTCTAAAAGAGTTCAAAATCATCGTTAAAAGTGTCTTAAAACCAATGTAAAATCATTTTTTTGTAGTAGTGAGAATACCTAGAACAAGAAACAAGGTAAAAAATATATATATTATTTTTTATTCATAAAAATTAAAAATCATATTAAAAAATTTATAATAACTTACGTATTTTATTCAACAATTTATATATTACCGTGACTTATCGAACACAATCCATGCGTTATAGAATTTGAATTATATAAAGGCGTCGTACGCTGAGAATTGTATCAGCTCCTTTTCTACTTTTCACCAATCTGGCAAGAAGTCAACATAGAATCATAGATGCTGTTAAAGAAAAGTCAACATAGAAAATATCACTTTCGAGCAACCAAAGGTCAGCCCTATCCCCTAACCCAACATTATTTGGCAATGGACAAGATTCCATTGTTGCACTGAAAACTCATTCTCGGAATTCCCAGTTGAACTAAGTCCTTAGCAATCACAAGTACTCCGTTTAAGAGGGAAAGAAAAAAATTATAAAAGAATGAAAATAATTAAATATCTGAGTGGATAAGTGTTGTATTTTTTAAGAATATTACAAAAAAGCCAAAGTCTCATATTGCCTAAAATAACTTTGTTTTATGTATTTATATATCATCTTGTGTTTAAGGCTTTTATAGCAGTTAGTAAGATGTGAAAGTCTTGCATATACGAATTTGGTCTTTGTGGGTCTCATAGTGTAAATTGCTCTTATCCTGTGCGTGTGATAATTTACCTTGCAATCTTTTTATATTGTAATATATTTAAATTCTTTTTGAGATTATTTAGAATTTAAAATTCAAATTAAGAGCTCACTAGAAAAGTTTTTAATGTGCCGGATTTATGGGATTTTCGTGATTTATGTTTTTGTTTTAATTACTTTACCATTTTATCATTAAACATGTTTTAATTATCGTATTAATTATATTATATTATGATTTTAAATGTTAATTTTTTTTTTCTTTATTTTCAACGTTGACATGTTACCCACCACTCTATATATAGAGCTTCCTTCTAACTGTTTTATGCACCCGAAAAATCTCTTCTCTTATCTCAAATTTCTTTGTTTCTGGGTGTGTGTTTTTTACTTGTTAGTTTTCTTGCCTCATTTTATATGAGAAGTTCCTGTTGTATGTTCAATGCGGATCAAACTATTTTTAGGCCTAAAGAGAATCTTAAAGTGGGGCTTTTTTAAAATTAATAATAATATTTTTTGGCAGAAAAATAATAAAAATATTTTAATTAAATAATTAAATTTTTTACTGAAACTTTATCTTTCTAGCTTTTAGGGATGCAATAAATAGAGGGACTTTTGGGCTAATTTTGGTGAGAATTAATAGATTTTGAGAGTAACTTTTGGACTATTTTGGTAATAGTTAATATATTTAGATAAAGAGATTTTGGTTAACTGGGTTAATTTTATTGATAATAATTGATATATTTAAAGAAAGAGACCTTTGATGTAGCCACTTCATAGATATGTTTATTGATTAAAATTAACGAATAATTATGGCCATTACAAAAATTGTATACATTATTAATTTAAGTAATTATTTTTCTGGGGCCTAAAGCAAGGGTTTTACTTGCTTTAGGCTTAGGCTGCCACTGTATTTGCTTGGTGACTTGCGTGAAATATTATAGATAGTACTTTACGATAGCACTCATACATGTTTTAGGAAGATATTATTTGTGATTTTCAGCCTTATTTACAATATTAAGTAGAAGAAAGAAAACACCTTTATAAAATTTAAAAAAACATAAATTTTTTCCTTTAATAAAAAATATTTTAAATAATTAAGATTCTCATATGTAAATAAAAATATTATAAACTTTAAATGATGGAATTTTAAGGAAGGATATCTAATAAATTTATTTCAAAAATATAATTAAGAATATTTTAATCATTATAATTGAAATTTATATCTCTTTCTCTTTCCCTTTAAATCTTCTAATATTGGAGGGGAATAAAAATTAAACCAAGGGAGATTTTGCTTACATTCATTTCATCCCTTCTCCCTTTTCACTTCCATCCAAACATTATGAGTGTTTTTCACATTTTAGTTAATTTTTAACCTTTTTTACTAATTGAAAAATTTATTTGATTGTTTGTTATATGAACTTTTTTAGTAGCATATAAGATTTTTTAAGATACTACTTGAAATAACATTTTTTAAAACATCAATTTCTATATTCTAGTTTTTTATATTTATTCTCTTTTTGTTCTTGAATATTTTTTAGATTTTCTTTTTAATCTTTTCTATTTAAGGTAAATTTTTATTATTTTTATCCTTTGTGTAATTTTATATTTTTTCAGATATTTTAAAAAATAATTTTACCAAATACTTATAATTTAATAAGATAATTTTTCAACTTTCAATTATCTGTTAATTTTTCAACTTTCAAATAACTTTTAAATTAGTTTTTATCAAAGAAAACCTAAGAGAGATAAATGTAATTATTTCTTTAATTCAATTATATTAATGCTTGTTGAAAAAAATACATGATCCGAACATACAATTAGCGTAGTAATAATAATGTCAATATAATTAGGATTAATTGACATGCCCGGAAAGTTAAAATTTAGTCGATCAATCATGCATAAAATATTACATTTTTACAAAAATTGAGTCTTATGCTAATTACTTTAAATGCGACTATAAATTGTGATGTTGATACATTGCAATTAAATTGAAGTTGATATTAAAGGAGATAAAGATTATTGTTTCTTTAATTTACTAATGAATGGAAGGAAAATATTCCATGATTAGGTAGAACCTAGCAAATTTTAATGCCATTCCTTTTCGGTGTTTTGTGGGGAAGGTGAGACGAGATAGGTCATTGCCCCTCACAAATCGTATCCTATCCAAGAAGAATGCATGGTGCCTTAAGAAAATGTGGGCATATAATTTGTCCAACAACAATAACATTCATTTATTCTATGGTTTACAAATATCCAAGGCATCAAATCTTTTTGTTCTAAAATATACATATCGAATATTTATCTGTGTAGTTAAATTCACATGACGTATTTTTGGAGTTAATAGTTATATATATGGTTATGCCATATCTTCATTCTAGGATTCTATCAACTTGCCTTACTTGAATTGATTATTGCACGTTAAATTTAAAGACAAGTCAATTTAATATTAACACCTTGTTTAGATAAAAATTTCATAAGTACTTGTAAAAAAGAAAAGTAAAATAAAATTAACTGTTGTATAAATTAAATTACAAAATCAACAATAATTAATACAAGGATAACGATTTGTGTACCTTAATCAAATAGTATAAGATTCAAATTTTAATTGATCTTTAAATCTAAAATAATTGAAACGAACATACAAACCTTGTATGCGCTTATGATGTTTAACAAAGATCAGTAACTACGATGAACTTCATAACAATATAATGTTAAAAAATATATAAAAATTAAAGTAAACACTCATTTATATATGTTTTCATTCTTTTTTTTTTATTTTTTAATTACAAAATTGTCACATTGTTTATAATTTGTTTTCTTTTTTAAAATATTTGTACCAAAAAAAATAAATACACGAGTAAATGGAATTGATTTGAACTTGTGTATCAGCTAACTTTAGCTTATTAAATAAACTTATTTTATTTTCCTTATTTATTTTTTCTATAAATACGTACTTAAGGATAAGTTTATTCAAATACGGTCTAAGTGAGAAAAATTTTAGCCTATTAATAAAAACTCAATTTAATTAAGTGGATTAGCTTATTATATATATAAAAAATTGGATTAGCTTATTAATAAAGAAAATGATGAAAAAAAAACTTTAAAAAATATAACTTAAAAGTTATCGTTGTCACTTAATTATAAACAAATGAACTCATTGATTAGATCACAACTATTTGATCTATCCTAACTCACATCACACAAATTTCTTGTTTTATTGTTATTCAAATACAACGTAAAACATGAAAGTCGATACTATATATGCATTAGTATCGACTTTTATAATTCGTGCTTTAGTGTCATTGAAAAGATAACAGTAAAATACAAAAGTTGACGCTAAATATGCATAGCATCGGCTTTGCATTAATAATGGGTCTAGTGCCATAGAGCTTGAATCTAAGCAATTGAATCAAACTTTTGTTCAACACAAACTAACATCAATCATAAAACATGCACAAGCATTCGCACTGAGCCAAAAAAAAAAACTCAACACTACATGTAGTATCAAAAGAAGTCAAGGCTAAGTCGATGTTAATAGCGTTTAATTGTGGTTGACGCAAAATAGTCCCTTCCTTAGCTTCACACTACACATCAAGCCACTCAAACCAACATAACCCCAATTGTCCTCCACAACTTGAATCTCTTATATGTGTCCACCATTCTTAAATCACCGCTTTTGAAAGTAGAACAAATGAGGGTTAACCGTGTAACTAAGGTCAAATGAAAGGAATAAAAAATAAAAGTAATTATCCTTTACACTTTGGGCTTTTTATCCCAACCTTATTTTGTTATATTTTTTATTTTAAAGTTATTGATCAATTGTTACAATGATTGTAATGCAAGACATGTTTTATTTGTTAACTTGAAACAAGTTTCATATTGGGCTGTACACTAGTTATTGAGTTAAATGTATGGAATTGTATACTATCAAAATTACTTTTTAATTTTTTATTTTAATAATAAATTTGATGACCCAATCTGATCAAGTAAGTTTGAATCGGTTTGTATACTCAAACTAGACAAAATCCAATCCAAACCAAGTTAATTAAAATCGATTGGATTGGACAAAAAATGGCGTGACTTTGATTCGCCTTGACATGTATTCACACCTAACAAAAAATAATCTTTCATTTTTCATAACATAATGTTGTCACATGAAAGAAAATAATTGTATTGGTTGAAAGTTCTAACACGATTCCAAAATAATGTTCAAACAATTAACATTAGAAAGAGAAACATGCTTCCTAACAATGGATTCCCAAGTTATTCCATAAAGCACTTGGTGTTGGTGAAGTAAAAAAGTCTAAATTGAGAACCATAAAGGAAGTATGAAAGTATTGAAAATAACATAATGCTATAACTTGCGAAAAGATAATAACCGCAAAAGATAAATTGATTTGAATTTGAGTTGAAGTTTTCCTTTCAGTTGTTACCATTCAAATATTTATGAAAGACTAAGTTGATCCACATAAATAGGGATTCATCATTGAAAACATTTTTACCCACTTCTAAGCCTTGTTCTATAAGTTTAGGGATCCTATATCATAACCGCTCCACTTAGCTTTGACTAGAGCTGGACAAACGGGTTTGGTTCGTGGGCCACCATCGAAGCCAGTAACGCGCACAATATACATGCCTTGATATTTTGAGCATGTTTAAATTGCGGACAATCTAGCTTAGCCCACTTAATTTGCGGATTAAACGAGTGTTATCCATGGCTGCCTGTGAGCTTTTTACATTTTAATATAAAAAATATAATACTAATAAATAAGGGGAGTAAACAAAGTAAAAAAAAATATATAAAATTTAAGTACTTTCTATATGATTCTATGGTTGGTGAATGATGATAGAATACTTTGATTTAGTATAAAATTATAGATTATGTAAACATGATGTAAGAAACTACTTTTTAGGTAGCTTAAAATGCAAATTATGTAATCATTTTGGGCATTTTTTTTTAATCAGACAATTCATAATTAGTTTTTAAAATAGATCAAATTTTACGTTTTAAAATTTAATTTTTTTATTTCTTTTTAATTTTTTGTCAAATGCAGGTTGACCCGCCAATACTATGGACTATGTGGGGGTAGGGACAGACTAAAAAAATGAGCCCACTAGAAATGCGGACTTTACAAAACGAGTTTATCCACATGTCCAACTCTTTCGTCTTTTCCCACAGGTCAAGTATCTCATGGACTTTCTCAATCAAGTGGGCTTTCAATGAATCTTTGACAACTTACTTTCTCCTTGTCTATATCCCCAAGATTGACATCCAAGTGAGATTGTTCTTTATCATTTTTTTATTGGTTTAATTACTCATTTAGTCTTCATAGTTTTCAAATTTACTCCTTTTAGTCCCTATAATTAATAAATAGAATTTTTAGTCTCGGAAGTTTACATTTTAATTCTCAAAAGGTCATTGGCGTTAAAATTCTTTAACTAACGGAGTTAAAAAATTTTTTAACAATAAATACCTTTTGAGAATTAAAATGTAAATGTCAGGGGTTAAAAATATTCACTTATTAGAGATAAATTTTTAAAAAAAGCTATAAAAAATAAATGAGTAGTTAAACCTTTTTTTATTTCAACCAAATTTTTAAGTTACTGAATTTCTAAATTCGGTTACCAACATATAATAAATTAAGAATTGAATAATAATGTACTTAAAATATTGATTAAGTAATTAAAAAAATAAATATTTTATTAAAATTAACAAAATTATGTTATTTATAACTTTTTCATATTTCTATGATTTTTATAATCATTTTTTTAATTTCTTAATTAATATTCTAAGGCTCTAGTTAGTAAGAACCCGTTGATTAAAAGAGATATATTTGGTATTCGAGAATCGAGAATGTTTCGATGATGATTATTTTGAAAAAGAAAAACATGGGAAAAATAAAATAAAAAATTATTTTTTCACCCGGCTCCTTTATACCCAAAAAGTAATGTAATACGGATGGTAAGAGAAAATAGAAGAAAAAAGTTAATATTACGTTAGATGGCAAAAAAAAAAAAACAGATAACATTAGTTTGTTTAATTAAAAAGAAAAAATATCTTAAAAAATAAATTAAAATTGTAAGTTTTTTTTTATTATTTTGGTATTTGCTCCTAAGAACCAAGAGCAAAATCGGGTAAGCAAAGCTTTCACACGTGTACGAAAGCCACCTGGCATGACGTTATCCAGTTATTATTATCGATATTATCATCTGCAATTCAACTAAATCCAACACCACGAGGATCATGCAATGCAATGTCATTCATTATTCTACTAAAATAAAATTGTAATGTCATCCATCATGCAAGTAAAAGGGTAATGTCCAAATTGGAAACATATCCGAAAATCACAACAACGTTTTTTATTTGTAAATAGCTAGACACGATAAGTGTTAAGCATATAATTAGTTTAATGAAAATATTTAAATGTCACATTATAAAGTTAATATCTATATTAATAATTTAATTATCGTCAAACAAAAAATTTATTTTTAATAATATAAAATAGTTTTACATTATCATATAATCATAAATTTTTATTTAAATTATTTTAAAAGATAATAAAATCATTTCACATAATAAATTATGATCCAATGATTATATAATTTTT
Source organism: Glycine max (assembly GCF_000004515.6). NCBI lineage: Eukaryota > Viridiplantae > Streptophyta > Magnoliopsida > Fabales > Fabaceae > Glycine > Glycine max. Next base: position 39,118,622 of record NC_038255.2, read on the forward strand.
TTAATATTAAAAATGGATAACTTTTTTCTTATTTTAAAAACTAATCCATCTCAAAATTATTAATACATTACTTTTGAGTGTACTTTACCAACATAAACTGAAAATACTAATTAGTACTAGTATTATGATTAGGAGATGAAATTAGTGACTGGTGACAGGGTGTAGTATGTATTTAATGTATTTAGTGGAGTATTTTTTAAATGATAAAAACATCTTAGAAAGAGAAGTTTTGACGAAAAAATAAAGAGAAACGATAGAAACGTGAATCACAATGAAAAATGCGAGGGGGGCGGTCAGATAATAAGACTGGACCCCACACGGGGTCATAAATAAGACTGGACCAAAAATGTGAAGATTTTTTCGCCAGTTTTTACGTTGTCAAATGTCAACTCAGGAAATCCGACGGCGGTGCTTTCAACATGGGACCCACGTCTAGATTAAACTGGTGATTTATCTATCTGTAAATATAGATTAAAGAGTTAGTAATTTTAAATATTTTACCAAAAATAATATTAAAAATTATGATAAAATATGTTCATAAAATTTTTATGAAAAAATATTTTTAATTTTCAACATTTTTCTACTAAATGCCTACTCAATCTATAAAAACTACATATCCAGATATCTTTATAAAAAATATTTGTTAATTCACGTTGCATGATGATCATCGTTATCTTTATTTTTGTTTCGTAATTTTTCCCTTAAATATTATTATTTTTTAATTATAAAATTAATAAAAAATTATAATACCAATAACTTCAATTACTTTTAATTTTTTTGGTGAAGATTTTATAACCAGGTGGATTTCTCATAATATCTTGATGTCATAACTAGGAAATATATACTGAGATACGATATCCATAGAAAATGTTAGTCTTATTTTTTAAAATTATGTTTGAGTAATAAAATTATTATCAACGATAATTTTATTTTTTAAATATTTAACATAATTAGGTATCCATGACTCAAATTCGATGCCTCTAATTAAAGTTGAATAACTCCACATCCAATCACCAATTCATGTATGGTTGAGAGGGTGCATGACTTCTAAAAAAAATACAAGTATATTTATTTATTGTTGTTATTTTTTGCAACCCTAATTTTATAATTTAAACCTGCTGCTTTCAATTTTTTTAGCTGTTGCCAAATTTTGTTTTTTATTAACTAGTTTTTTGTTATATTTTATTTCCTGTTCAGCTCACTAGATACTTTTAAACTTTATCCAGTTGGACGATTCATTTCTTTTTTAGCTCACTACATTTGATTTTAATATTTATGACTTTATTTTTATATGTATAATAATAATAATTATTTTTTCAAAAAAATAATTTACTTCCACTCAGGATGTTGGATTCACCACTGCTCAAGTTAATTGATCCATGTCTTCGATGGTATCTTATTTATTTTGCTCAAGTTAATTGATCCATGTATTTGATTGTGTCTTATTTATTTAACTGTAAATATGTATTTTCGAATTCTTTCTTTCTCTTTCAGACGTCTAATAAGTTGAAGTTGTTAATTTTAGTTCATGTGAGGCAATTTATGCACGTGCTTCTCGCGTATACCAACCTAGGTAGGATAGTCATGCAAGATACTATTTAGTCTTCACTTTTATTTTTTAATCTTTTTTATTAGTTAAAAGTCTTCATTTAATTTAAACGCTGGTAATTGAGATTAATTAGATTCACGTCTCCTAAACGGTACTAAGCGTGGTAGTAATGATAAGTTCATTTTTTGTGCGTAAGAGCCCTTACAGAAAGATGTGGCCACCAGTTAAACGTTCTTATCTAGTTATCTTCATTTGTTAGTGATTAAATCACCTAGATCTCTACTTATTGTTTTTTATTACTTGGTTTATACAATTAAAAATAATACGTAATTTAGATATAATTTATGTTCTATCTAGTTTTTTTAAGGTATGTTCTATCAAGTTATATTATGCGCTTGTTTAAATAGATTTATCTATAAAGTTTGAGGGAAAAAAAGTAATTAAAATAAATTTAATTTTTCCCACAAACTAGAAGCAACTTATATTTACGAAAAAAATTCAATTCATTTTATTTTTTTATTCTTTTATAAATATTTATAGAGAAATATATCCAAACAATACTATATACATGTGGGAAATTGTTTCTTGCATAACATTTTATAAATTGATTTGAAAACATTGCATTAATAGTAAATAAAATATAGATAGGTATTTCTTTTAAAATGGAAAGTATTGTGAATAATATTAGATATTTAAAACAAAAAACTAACTCAACACAATAATATTTCTCAGAATGTATAATCCATATGCATAAGGTAAAATATTCACAGTCACATGCGTGAAGGCATTATAACACTGTCAAAGACTTCCAAAGCTTTCTATAAATACTCAAAAGACCAAATGCAGATAATACTTTTTGGGCAAATAAGAAATCAAACTAATTGAATATTTGTTAAGTAGTGCTTCCTTCTACATTCTCTGTATCTTATTAGTAAATACTTTCCAACTAAATGGGCTATTTCATTAGTATTCACATGTTATGACAATTGCCTTGTTAGCTTACCCTTAGACATTTCTTTGTGAAATCATTAAGAGTCTAAAAAGGTTTTGTTAAGAAAAACACTTGCATTATTGCTTAGAAAGGGAAGGTAGAAGATTGAACTTCAAAAAGCTTGAAATTAATTGATTGAGCTTCAGAAAAACTCAAAAAAGCAAAAAGTACTTATGTTTGATATAAAAGTATTTTTTACTAGAAAAAAAGCTGAAACAAACAAATCCAATATTTTCCATAAGTATGTTACTTAAATTCTTGGTAGATAACGGATGAATAGACATAGTTTTTAGGTTCTACCAATCACATGGGGGGAATAAGGATTGGTAAATTTCCAAAAATACATATCCTAATTTTGGTTATGTAAAAGAAATCCTTGAGAAGTGTTAAGTTTTGGCTTTTGATAATTAGCCTTTGAATTTCAAAATCAACATAATAAATTTGTTTTTAAAAGAAACGAGTTTTAGTGTAAAATACACTAAAACTTGTTTCTTATAAAAAAAGACAGGAGGAAATAATAATTATTTCGTTTACTTTTTATTTAAAACTTTGTTTATCTCCTTTTTAGTCTAGAATATAACTGCTTAAGAATTTAGTTAGTTCCTTAAAATTAGGATTTATTGCTGATGTTTTAAACTTTTTGATGTACGATTTGGAGCTTAGTTTTTAAGAGCAATTTTGGAGTCCAGGTCACAATAGAGTAGAAATTCGTCTAGCAAATCAGTACTCTTGCCCAGTAGATCCAATTTTCCAGCGATCACCTTTCTGTCTTGTATTTGCCAAACAAATACAAGTTAGAGAGCACCCAGCTTTGAGTGAGGAATTTACCCTTCGAAGGTGCAAGTTCACCCAGCGAATAGAAATCAGTAAGCACCACATTTTTTAAACCTCATTCGCCAAACAAATCATTCAAATCTTCCAACCAATCACTTGAGAAAGATTCAATATGACGTACAGAGAAAGCCAGTGACAACCACATGCTTTGATATGTAGCCACCAACAAATAAGCCAGTAGTGGTTTTGGTTCGATCAGTAATTGCCTCATTGGGATGGTTTTCACTTCGTCTTTGTTATCACTAACACATTGTGTGATCAACTACAAAGATTCAAAAGATAAAGTGCATACATATTAGAAATTGAATTTTTATCACTAAGATTTAGGTGAATTAAATGAAAAGTAAAATATTGTATTTTACTAGATGAACCTTAATTGAATGGATGCATTAAAAGTTATTTTTGTTTCAACTTCCAAGAGAACTTATTTATTATAGTTAGTGACAATCTTCACCATAAATAAAGAAGAGATTTAGTGGAGAAATAACACATGAAAAGATTGTGTGTGAGAAGAAAAATTGTGAACCAAAGTCACTTTGTTGAGAGAAAAGTGTCTTTGTGTGAGAGTGTTATCATTTCTTGTAACCATTGAATGGGGTATTCAGGTTTATAGCATGATACATTGTTTGGGGTGAGTTACAATCTTGTAATTATTCTTGTGATAGTGAAAATATTTTTTTGAGACGATTCTGTGGACGTAGACAAGAAGTGTCGAATCACGTTAAATTCTTATATTTGTTATTATTTTTCCTACGGTGTAACCTTTGTGCGTGTTTTCACGATTCTTTATGGGTGTGAATAATTTTATTTGTGAAAGCGTCGCTTACCCAACACTAACCATAGACAAATACGAGGGGTGGATTTGGTCTTGGAGGCATGGGCAAAGTGGTTGCCTTGTTCCTTTCCATGATGGCTAACGATAGTAACAAGCAACACAACTAGATAGTTGTAAGGAGATAAGGATTTGTAGTGAGAAAACAATGAGCATTTGTTGTAGTAAGGAAGAAGCCATCCACAAAGGTGAGTTAAAATCGAAGTCGAGGGTGGTGACAAGAGGGTTGACAAAATAATCAAATTGTTAAAGTTCAAAAAATACAAAATGAGACTCACTTGGTTATTTTTGTTGAATATCTAAGGTTTATTTGCAATTAATATATTTTCAAACTAATGACTCTTAGTTAATGGTTCATCGTGAACCACTAATTAAACCCATAATTCACCTTAAGGTTGTGTTTTGGTTGTGAGGAAAGAAAGGGAGAGAATGAAAAATAATAGGTGAGAAAAGAAAAGATAGAAATATGTGACAAATAAAGTAAAAATAGAAGTGGTTTGATAGAAGAGAAATAAAGGGAGATTAAAAGAAAAAATGATCCTATTACCCTTTTATTTATTTTATTTTGGGTTTGAAATATATATTTTTTTCATTTATTCTTCACTTTTGTTGTATTGTGTGTCCCTTGTTGCTGATGTTGATGACAATTACGATGTCCTTGTTACATGCGGTTGCCCTCCATGTGCAAGTATCTCGTCGAAGTCTAGTTGTTCACCGTAAAAATTGTAAAAGTATTTTGATAAGTTCTAGTCTAGATAATTATATTTTCATGCTAGATTCTATTAACAAAGAAGATTTCTGATTAGGATGAACATAAAATTCATATTTCGATTGTAAGTTTTTTGTCGTTAAATAAACAACTATAATTTTATCTTAAGAGAATTTTTTATATACCAACCAAAATAGTAATCATAATATCGACAATAATATCTATCATGGTAGTGAAAAGTATTTCATTTTAGGTTGTAATAAGAAATTGAAATTACAAAAGTAAAGATTTCAAGAATAAATGGACATTGGAAAAAGTTAGAGAGGTGAGGAAAAGTGCACAAAAATAAAATCAAATGAAAACAAATTTCATTAAAAATATGATGAATACATACATTATGATGTAAATTATATATGAGGATTTGAGTAGTAGCAGTTAAATCTAAAGAAAAATGACCATAAAAAATATTATTCAAAAATATTATTTATAGATTTCTAATACTAATGGTATAAAATCATATAATTTTGACAAGTGCTTTATTAACTACTTATGTTTAACAACATCCTTTGTTTTGTTTGGTTCTTTCAAAGAAAGAAAAAAAAACCTGCTCCTACTGCTCGTTTTGAATTTTCCTTTTGAGCACCTCTAAATACATGGGCAGAACTAACCGTTGAAACTAAGTTTTTTTGACAAAACAACATTCTTGTCGAAAGAGTCTTCTAAAAAATAATACTCAGTAAAATTTCATCTCATTACAATAAACCTTAATCGAAAACATATTTCGATAAAACTCTTAAAGACCATTTTTCAATGATCTTCAATATCGTAGCTTGTTTTCGTTGAAACTACCTTCTTCAAAAGACAACTCTCCCATACTTAGAAAACTTCACTTAACAGAGATAACACTAGTACTACATGGAGAACTGCAACGACAGAGGGTGGTGGTGCATGTGGTGCAAAAGCAAGTACGAGTTGCTAACCATGAAAACAACGTTCGTCTCTTGCAATAACAACATTCATTATTGGCCACTGCTAGTGAGTGTTGTTTTTGTTCGCTGGAGTTGTAAAGGGCAAGATGGGAAAATTTTGCAACACTAATAGTTTATTCTCATTTCCTCTTCTTTGTTACAGGGGTGCTTTTATGTGTGGGTCTCATTATAAATTTCAAAAACTTTTTTTTTTCACTCACCCAAATTATCCAATTTTTTCCATTCTTCTTTTCTTTTTTATTTTCCTTTATTTCTATCTTACCAAACAAAGGGCAACATATTGTTTTATTTTTTACTGTTGAAAACCATGGAAAGATATGAGACTAATCTCAAAAAAATAAAATATTAATTAAGAAAAAACTCTTCTCTCTATAATGATTGTTCTGTTCATATAATCAAAAATCAAATTCTTATCCTATGTGTATGCCACATGATATACTTACTTAGACAATGCCACCGTCCGTTTATGTTCCATCTACACTGATTGCTCTTCTCGTGAGAAAGATATGGTTATCAACACCACACTTTTCCGATTGGTTTAGATAACGTATTTGGATATAAAAATATTCTACTACTTTCATTATGGAATAATTCTCCCAACCAATATCTCAACAAATCTAATTAGCAGCATCCCTCACTCACCCCCGATTATTTTAATATTTTTCCTAATCACAAACAATGAAACAAACAATCCTGGCTACCATTATTTTTTATTTATTGCTTTAAATTTCCAGCCATTATCAAATATTTTAATGAGTAATTATATGTTGATAGTTAAAAATTTTAAACACTCAATCAACATTTTTTTTATCTTTTTTTTCTTATCCCGCTACCTCACCAATCAAATGAATAATTTATTTCCCCTCTCTTCATTTTCCTTTTAAGTTATAGATAACTCAAGGTTATTTAATAAATATTATTTTTATACACAATGCATAATTAAAACTTCATATTTTATTCAACGGTTAAACTCTTACTGTGAAAGTCTTAGAGGTATAGCTGTTTTGAGCATTTCCTTATTTATGCTATTGTTTTTAACCAATGTTAAGGTGATTTTTTTAAGTTAAAAGGTGATTTTAATAAACTAGTTTCTGCCTTTATATAAGAAAATAATATTACTGACTCAAAGCCGAAGTACGTAGTAATGCGATTAACGTGAATGAATCATGATTATTATTTTTTAGACTGCATGTATTTTCTAAGAGGATAGTCATGTATTTCCTAAGAAGATAATCATGCTTGAACTAGTAGGACTCGGATTATTGTGAATATAATTAACAAAAAAAAACAAGTGAACTAACCCGTTAATTAGTTCCACAAATTCGAGAATTTGATACGGGGCAGGGGGCAAATCAAGTTTGAATTAGTCGTTTGGACGAAATTATTTTTGCTTAAATATATATATATATATATATATATATATATATATATATATATATATATATATATTTTAATATAAGCATTCACATATAAAATATATGTATCTACACCCTAACAAAAAAAGCAATTTATAATTGAAAAGCTTTTATCATTTTTATAATTGAACAGAAAATTCTATTTTTTTTTCTTCTGAAATAGTCACATGGCTACGCGTTTGCATGAATGAGATGCAAGTAACTTAAAGACTGTGGAGGATTATGAAATTGTGTCTGATTCCGCGTATTCTTCTTCCTGCCGTCAAGTTGTCAAAAACATCCTTCGTTTGAAATACTATTATGAAAAACGTTTGCTTCTGGTCAAAGTCTGGCTTGCGTTTAATTTAAATGAGGGCAGAGAAAAAGTCTAATATGAGTTAATAAGCATTAATTTGAGTTGGGACCTAACATTCAAGAGAAACAAAGTTTATGTTGTCGTAAAAAAGAACAACAAAAAATAAATAGCAAAATTTATTGACTGGGTTTCAAGCAGATTTTAGAACAACCTTAAGTTTTTCAATGTAAAAGGCCCCCTCTACAAACAGAAATTAATGGCAGAATTAACAGCATGAATTTTTTCCCTTTGTTCACACTATATTTGATTCAAATTTAGTTTTTTTTATTAATCACAATATCAATATAATTTTGCAAGATCACTCATCGACATTACTCATGTAAAAATTTAATATACTTGATATAAAAATCAATGACTAACATAACATGATGTTTTTATTTAAAATAATAAACAAATACATGATTGACATTTAATATGAAAAATGTCGTATACTAAACAAAATATTACACACTAAGAAAATATATATATGTTAGTATAATATATTTTTTTATAAAAATTAACTTATTAATAAAAACATTGCAAATATACATTAATAATACAATACACATTTTTTTATCATTAACATAATACACATTTAATCATTAAATGTAGACTTACAATATTTATATTAATAGTTTGTTTTCTGTTAAATACAGTTTATACTACGAAAAACAAAGTCAACATTTAATCATTAATATATGACATTCTTTTAATAAGGAATAAGATTTACCGAAAATAGGGTAGTTCACACGAGTTGATTTGAACCCATTTTATTATTATTAGATGTTTCATATCTCAGGGTACATTTTGTTATTATACAATCAAATTAATGTAATTTTAATGCAAACTTAATTAAAGCTGAAAAAAAAATATTCGCACTTCTTTAATGACTATATCCAATTAAAAACTCAGTAAAATGAGAGTCATATATATATATATATATATATATATATATATATATATATATATATATATATATATATATATATATATATATATATATATATATATATATTTTTTTTTTTTTTTTTTGGGGACATAAATAATCAATTATCCAGTGCATCATTAGATACAATACAACTTTAGATTTAATACCTTAAAATGAAAACCAAGATGGAAATTTAATACCTTGAAATGAATAAGAAACCATGCACGAGAGCTGATGTCATGATGATCATAAGAAACTCGTGAAAAACCAAACTATGATAGCAGAAGGTTTGAACTTGACACGGTGCAGAACAATATACATTTGACAGAAGCACAGGAATGTTAACTATGCATCGATATGCACACGATAGTTTAAATATGCTGATTTAATTATGATCCATTTCAACCGGGAGGTCCCCGGCCAACTATATATTCTTTAAAATGCGATTTTGAATTTAATTCAACCCTAAAATTAACTTAGGATGAAAATTATTTTATACTTATATTTTATCTTAATCTTATTTTTAATTGATGTAGGACTTAAATTTTTTCCTATACACCCTCTCAATCCTACAAAATCAATCTTCTTTTTCCTCATGGCCACTACTCACTCACCTTTCTTTTAATCTACCCATTAAATTTAGCTTTCATCAACTATCATATCATGTCCTCCATCCAACATCAATCCTGATGGTTAAGTTTGCTTCTGCCTTATATATGGTGGTTAAGCATTCTCATTGATTTATGTTTGTCTTGAATGATTAAACATTGTTTGACTTCTGATTTTGATGGTTAAGCATATTGTTTTTGCCTTATGGAGATTAAACATTCTTTTGACTTTTGCTCTTGATGGTTAAACTTTATTGTTTCTACATCATGGTGATTAAGCATTCTCATTGATTTGTTTGTTTTTGTCAAGTGGTTAAACTTTGAGGTATAGTTTTTACTTGATGCATGATTAAGCGTGTTTGTTTTTGTTATGTGATTAATTTGTGTGCTGGCTTTCGCTTAATAGATTGTTAAGCGTGTACCAATTGGCTTTGATTGATTTAGTCATTGTTTTTCTTGTGTCGTTCTCATGTTCCATCTAATCATCAACATGCGGACTTCCTCATCAAAACTCTTTGCATTTTAGCACTACAAATTTCTCATGGACAAATTTCTTAAAGGGACGCATTGGGCTATTGATATGATAGAATAATTACTTATAAATTGTTACAATTCATCAAGTTAAAAACATATTTAAATTCACAAATATCTTAGGTTTGTTATTCCATAGATCTATGTATATCTCTCTTGAAAATCATCTTGGGTTTTTCCCAATTAATATATAATATCAACTTGACACGATCCAGAACAATATACATTTGACAGGATTGAACCACAGGAACATTAACTATGCGTAGATATGTACACGATAGTTTAAATATGTTGATTTATGAACCATTTCAACTGGGAGGTGCCCCCAACTTATATTAACCATTTCAACGATTTCATATAGACAATTTCAAATTGGAGTTTACTAGCTAAATCTAGCTAGAAAGAATACACAAACAATATGTTGTCAACTGAAAAATAAAAAAGATGGAGCTGGTTTTACGTGCTTCAGAACATCATTGTTGTTACCAGTTTCCAATCACATGAAATTCAGGTTTTGATAAATCCTTCGTGCATGTGTAGTTGCAGATATAATAAGAATCTACGAAGCACGGACACTCCAGTTCCTTGTCATGTTCGGTGTCCGACACGCGTCCGTGTCAGTGTTTGACACCGACACGACACCTGTACTATATTCTATATTTTGGACATTACAGGTGTTCATGTGTCCGTGTCCGTGTCGTGTTTGGTGTCGGTATCGGTGTCGGTGTTTCATAGATAAGAATTAGGGGGCGAGGGGCGAGAACCTTGAAACCGTGTAAGTAATATAAATCAAGAATGCAGATGGTAGTAAATGCTAATCTAATAAAGCAGGAATAAGGCTCTCAGCCTGATACATAACGACAAAAGGAGGTATAACAGAATCACCAAATTGCTATAACAGAATTCCAATATCCATTCCACTAACAATTCCACTAATGTTTTTGCAGAACAGCATCCAACAATTGTCATGCGTAATCCTCAAGGTAAGTGGGCCTTCTCATGTCTCTCTTGGGCCTGTTATTCCCTTGGTTGGAATTGCTATCAGCAGACTTGAACTTTGAGACCTTTAATTTCAAAACATACCAGCAGACCAATTTTCAGTTATGAAACTTGTACAAGGAAGAGAAAAATAAATAAACAACCATGAAAAATTTGAAGTCTTGAGTCTTGTGCCTTTCTAGCCAGTATTTAAAACGGAAATATAAAGGGTACTGAACACATCAGTATCAACAGAAACACAAATTTTCTGATTCATGCATTTTAATCTAAATGATATCAAAGACATATATAGTGATCTGCAACAAATAGATCAGTTGTATCTCCTTCGATTGCTGAACTTCGGGCGTGAGCTTCTGCGGCTATGCTTGCCTTTAGGAAGATGACATTCATATCCCTCAAAGTATCTTGTGCTCCTTCTCTCTGTTCAAATAGAAATTAAGTTGCACTTAGTTATCAGAATCACCAAGAGTTTGAAATTTGGAGCCAAGGATTTTTGGCACAAAAGTAGAAATAAAGCTTTAAGAAAGAAACTATATATATATATATATATATATATATATATATATATATATATATATATATATATATTTTTATATCTTTCTAGAATGGGAAAAAAACATTAGAGAAAGAAAAAAAAAGTGAAGCTGAGGCACAAACCCCTTTCATGTGCTTGGTATCCCTCATGAAGTTTTCTCTTTGAGGTTTCAAGTTTCTCTTCCATTTTTGAAGCATCATATGATGACCCTCTGAGGTTCAAACCCCTTTCATGTTCTTGGTTTCCCTCATAAGGTTTTCTCTTTGAGGTTTCAATTTTCTCTTCCATTTTTGCAGCATCATCTGATGTCCGTCTGAGTTTCAAACCCCTTTTATGTGCTTGGTATCCCTCATGAAGTTTTCTCTTTGAGGTTTCAAGTTTCTCTTCCATTTTTGCAGCATCATCTGATGTCCCTCTGAGTTTCAAACCCCTTTCATGTGCTTGGTATCCCTCATGAACTTTTCTCTTTAAGGTTTCATGTTTCTTTTCCTTTTTTGCAGCATCATTTGATGTCCCTCGTGACTATGGAAAGAAATGGAATAAGCTAAGATGAAATTATTAAGAAAAAAGTAGACACAGCATTATAATCTCTTCACTTAAAAAATATCATTTAGGAAACTAGTAAACAAAAAGTTTTTATTTCTAGAAAATAAACTGAATCTCAAACAAGCATTATAATTCTTGCACTTACATGTAGTCTTGGACGACCAACAGTTGATCTCTGATGAAATTTGTTCTCATCCTTCTTAATCTTCCTATCATTGTTACATTCGGTCTGCTGTCTTTGTTTGGCAAATCTTTGCAAAGAAAACTGAGTATCTGAGGGTCTATTGTAACTCATTTTATTGCATTTCCATCCCCTCACATGATTTTGTAACTTTTTTGTTGGGGGTTGTAAGTCTTGTTTAAGCAACAACTCCACTTTTGTTTCTTTAATTGAAGGATATCCGTGGCCTTCATTAATTTCATTTTTCTTGTGCGGAGTTGTATGATTTTTGGGACTAATAACTACTCTGTTAATGAGAATTTGCTTTTGTCTTTTGATGGCGGTGATTGATGCTGCACTAGCAAGTTCTTCATTGTCTTCTCTTGTAGGATTTATCTGGCTTTCATCGAACTTTTGACCTCCATGGTTATGAATTATAGGATCTGCTTTGCATAAAGAATATAAAATTTTAGTGAGTTTGAACAAGGACATATTTCACCAACAATATAAATTCTTAGAAAGTAATTAAGAGACTCACTTCCATCATCGTCTATATCCTCAAAAAACTTCACCATGCATCAGAGAAAAAAAGTTAATAAAAAGAAGGCACTTCATTACTTATCAATCATAAGAAATACAAGAACAAAATAAGTTTAATTATTTACCGTTGTAAAGTCCAGGTCAGGTATGTAATTACCAAGGGGAAATCCTTCATCCATTGGAGGGTTACACAATACATGTTCATCTAAAATGGTGGGAGGGTTTTGGCCTTTAGTCCTTGCTATATAAACTGCAACTTTGTCATTGTTGCCTTCTATATAGTTGAATATAATAAATTGAGTACTAATCTCACTTACCTGAAGAAAGGTCAGCATTTTCATCAACTTGATCCTCTATGATTCTCTTAAATTTCCTGCAGTAAATAGACATAAAATATTATTCTTTTTCAGATATTTTTTAAACTAATATTTTGTTTATACCTACATATATAAACATTTGAGAGCTTGAGATAACTCATCATGTAGGTCCTAAATAATTATTTTCTCCTCTCGAAAACACAACTACAATATTAATTGGATACTGTGGATATCCTAGATATTGTTACTCAATTATGAATGCAACTCTAGAAGAATTTAATATATAGAAAGTAAATAGAAACGGGAGAAAGGATATTTTAAATATATATTGATTCATGTTGTCAAGCAATAATGTCTCTTTCTAATTACAAAGTTCAGCAAAATTAAATGAACTTGTTTCTGCATTTTCAATCAAATCTATTTGCTTATTATACAGAAACTCTACTCATTATGATGTATATCTTTATGTGGATTAAAATTCTATATGCTTCATACGTTCCTAGACATGGATATGTTCCTTAGCTTAAGGCGCATTTGAACTCTTCTAATTATCCTTTTACATATAAACAAGATTAGGTTTTAAAACAAAACATTTCTCATTTTGTGAGATAAACAAAATGAAGCAATAGAAAGCTCTCCTTCTATGAAAAGGAACAAATGGTTCGTCCATATATCGCCCTCCATGTACACGAATATAGTATAATGTTGTTGATGTAGAAAGTAGCACTTAGTAACCAAATGTAAGACTTTGGTTATCCAATGTAGTAAAGTTTAGTTGTTGTCAAAAAATGCAATACTATATCAATAAAAGAAAACAAAAATAGAACTTACAGCACAAAGGAATAATTCTTGCTGCGGGAAAGTCCTTTTAAGCGTAAAAAAAAGTGTTTCTTTTCAATCCTTTATCTCTAAAATCTCCACTACAGCAGCAAGAAAGAAAAAACAAACTCATAAAACAATTTAACACTTCAATTATCAACTTCTCATTTAAAATCTGGTAAGTTTGAAAATTATTTCTAAAACATGTATTTTAAAAATAAAAAATATATAAGAGATATTTTTGTATCTTCTATTTTCTTTAAGGACTTTGTTCAAGTACTCAATGGATAAACTTGTAAAATATAGAGATATGTACAAGAGACAAACAATTTTTAAGAAAAATAAAAACTATTTTTAAAAACAGTTAACAAACAAATCCTAAACTTCTTAAAAAAAAAAAAAAAGAAATCCTAACCTTAACGCATGCTCTTGTGTTGAAGAGCTCTTTAGCATAGAGGTTTATATTATAAATTAACTAGCAAACTATCCTAAAAGTTAAAGTTTTCAAATGAAAATATAAATAACAATTTTATATTGCATCTCCAGCATTTAGTAAGTAACATATTATGGTTAGTATCAATTTTTTAATGTGATAATGTAAACCAATCAAATACAGCATACACATAATTTATCAAATGATCTAACCCATTATTGACTTTGCCCAGACAAACAGACATGATTAATGCGGGGTCTTCCATTAAATTGATGTGCTACTTAAATGTCATAAAAAGGGTACGTTGTGCATCTTAATACAAAAAGGTTAAGTTTTGTTAAAAAAAAATGCCGACTAAACTGATTAGTGATTGATATCAATGCAAAACATTTTGGTTATTAATAATGTGCACCCTTATAAACTATATGAAAAATGACATTTAGGGTACACGTTCAAACTACCTAAACTCAAATCAAACATTACAAGCAAAGGCACAGAACTCTTACTCAAAAACCCTCCTTGCTTCTCGAATAACCTCCTTAGACCTGTGCAGTAGAAGACCACTTACTGTCGTTAATATATCTGTAACCTGAAAGAGACAAAGTTCCATGGAGAATTTAAGAGATGGGAGATTCAGCATAAACAAATGCTTCAGTTAGCTCTTATAAAATAAAGGGCGCACTTATGATATAAAGTGTAATCATAAGCGGTTAATTAAAAAAAAATAACAATTGAGATTGTGATAAAATTAATATATGTGTATATATATGTGTGTGTGTGTGTGTGTGTGTGTGTGTGTGTGTGTGTGTGTGTGTGTGTGTGTGTGTGTGTGTGTGTGTGTGTGTGTGTGTGTGTGTGTGTGTGTGTGT